>NW_015168189.1:38583-40756 GCF_001447785.1 Gekko japonicus | reverse complement strand
GGTTCAGCACAGCTGCTGCCCGGCTGAGCTCACCAGCCTGTCCTCGGTGGCACAGAGACCGGTGTCATCTGCATGCGGGCCTGCTGACTCAGCGCTCCTGCCACCCGCTTGGGGAAAGTGCTACGGTAGCCGGGAGGGATGCAGCTGTCTGGAAACACCCTGAAGCTTGCGCGCAGCATGGCTGTGACTGTGTGCTGCAGGAGATAGCTAGGAGGCACGTGGCCATTCCCCGTGGCTGTAATTAGAGAGGAAGGCCGTGACTGTTGTTGGGAATATGCAGCTTCAGCTTGGTGCTTCTTCAGTGAGGGGGCGGGGCCAGCTCAGGCTGATGGCTGGTCCTCTAGTGTGTGTGTGTTTTTAATACTTAAATTTTTTTAAAGAGAGCCAGTTTGGTGTAGTGGTTAAGTGCGCGGACTCTAATCTGGGAGAACCGGGTTTGATTCCCCACTCCTCCACTTGCACCTGCTGATGTGACTTTGGGTCAGTCACAAGTGCTTTCTGAGCTGTTCTTGGGAAAAAGAGCAGTTTGTGTCAGAGCTCTCTCAGCCCCCCCCCACCTCCCAGGGTGTCTGTTGTGGGGAGGGGAAGGGAGAAGACAGCGCTGGCTCTTCGGCTTTGAAACGGAGATGAGCACCGCAACCCTAGAGTCAGATTCGACTGGCTTTCGAGCAAGGGAACCTTTACCTTTAATGCTCCCTCTAAGCTGTGGAGCCTTGTGAGCAAAAATCCTACTTTGTGAGCTACTGGCATTAAAGTTGTGGGCGAGCCATTTGGCTACCGCATATACTGGAAGGAACCTCCAGAGTGGAATGCTGGCCCTGGGAGAGATAGGGTGCGTTCAGACGGGGCATTTGGAACGGTATAGGTGCCGATTGGAATCGGTGTACTTACCGGCGTTCACATGGCGAAAATCTGCCTTCCGTCCGTAACCGTGGCAAAGAGCTTTAAACCATTGTATTCTGCCACTAGGTCCCCAAGTGGTGGTATCCTGAGTGCAACGGTTGTAATCGCTTTACCCCCGTCTGATTGCTCTCCAACGTTGCAGAGCCACTTCCGTTTGGAAGCCCGAGGCTTCCGATTTTCGCCCGCCATTTTTTTTTAAAGGTCGGCGATATGCGCTTGGGCGAAGCTTCGCCCTGGCATTTGTTTAAAAAAAGAAAGAAAAGGGCCATAGTTTAACGTTTCGGAGGTGTCCGGGACCTCAGGGAGGCTACTTTGCTCTTTAAACTTTAAAGGTAATGTAAGATGGGGGGTTTTTGCGCATGCGCGAAGATCGGCATTCTGTGGATGGCTGCCTATGCCAACGCCCGCTGTGTGCGAACGGGCATACAGCGATGGGCTCCGCAGACAGGAGGTAAGTGTGATCGCGTTTCAGCCGGCATAAACTGCACCGGTTCCAACCGGTACAGTTTATGCCGGCAGAAACGCCCCGTCTGAACGCACCGTAAGAGAAGCATTCTGTGACTGGAAGGATAGCCTCCAGCATGGAATAACATTAGCAGAAGTCTACTGGGGCTGGAAGGACAGCCCCCCAACGTGGAGAGATGGCCCTTGGGTTTTGGACTGGAGTCAGTGCTCTGAGAACGGAATGATGGGGGTAGCATAAGTGTTCTGTGACTGACTGGAACAAACGACAGGCCCTGGAACCAATTAGATTACTCTGGACCGGGAAATGACAATGCCCAGGGTGGAATGATGGTCCCTGAAGTAACATAATTTAGTATTCAGTTCATTAATACCCCAACTTTCTCCCCAGTGGGGATGTAAAACAGCTTACGTCATTCTCCTCTCCTCTCTTTTGTTCTCACCACAACCCTGTGAGGCTGAGAGCGACCAGCCCAAGGCCACCCAGCGAGCTTCCAGGGCACGACTGGGGACTAACCCGAGACTCTTAACCAGTACACTGGCTCTCGTAAGTGTGCTGGGACTGGAATGACAGCCCCCGGGACTGAAATAAGGGCTCTGGGACTGGAAGAACAGCCCACAGGCTGGAAATTGCTGATTTAGTCTCAGTTCAGTCCCTACATTCTAGTGTGCAGGAGTACTAGTGATTCCATCTGGCCACAGAGCCAGTTTGGTGTAGTGGTTAAGTGTGTGGACTGTAATCTGGGAGAACCGGGTTTGATTCCCCCACTCCTCCACTTGCACCTGGCTGGATGACCTTGGGCAAGCC
>NW_015168189.1:29882-38371 GCF_001447785.1 Gekko japonicus | reverse complement strand
TCACAGGGTGTCTGTTGTGGGGAGGGGAAGGGAAAGGAGTTTGTAAGCCGCTCTGAGACTCCCTTGGGTAGTGAAGGGCGGGGTATAAATCCAATCTCTTCTTCTTCTTCTTAATAAAATTTAAAGGGTCTTGTCAGTCTGTATGTGTGTAGATGACCTCCAGTTGTACCCAGGTTGATGTTCAAAGTTCTCCACACACACACACACCACCTTGATCTACACACAAAACCTGTTTTATTTTTCCAAGCCTCTGTATGAAAGCTTGGGAAAAGCTCAGTGTTTCCACCAAAAGAGTTCTCTCCTAGTTTCTAATGTTGATTCAAAACACCTAAGTTCATTGTCACCTTGATTTCTTTGATGCAGACACAAACCTGGCATCTTTTACTTCTCTGACATCTTTTGTAGGAGAGGTGAGGTGAAATAAGGCATGGGTAAGAGGAGCCAGGTTTGGTGTCGTTGTTAGGAGCGCTGACTCTAATCTGGGAGAACAGGGTTTGATTCCCTGGCTTCTTGGTATGTGTTTTTAGAAGTAGTAGTATGAACAATGTTAGCAGGTATGCACTGTGGGTCTGTAATCTGGAACGTTTAGGTTTCTCTAGTGTATCACAGAAACCCACGCAAAGAACTGGAAATGTAAAAAAATGGAAGGCTCCTTTTACCATATGTGGTGGACTTGTGAAAAGGCAAGAAGTTATTGGGCTGAGATAAATAAAGAAATGGAAAAAATTGTAAAACGTAATTTCAAAAAGGAACCTGAAATATTGCTGTTGGGGCTTAAAATGGAAGAAGTGAATGTGCAGAAAAGAACATTGATGTGGTACATGATCACAACTGCTAGAATGACTTATGCACAGTGTTGGAAACAAGACAGAATTCCGGAAACTGAGGAATGGATAAATAACTAATATTTATGGTTGAAATGGACAAAATGACAAGGAAACTTAAGAACCTTGAAGCAGAAGAATTCTATGCAGATTGGAAGGATTTTAAAGAGTACTTAGAAAAATATTGGGATGTAAAGGACAATTTAATTTGCTTTGACAATTATTGAAAAGTTGATGTTATTAGATGGAAGTTAATTAAGAGAAAATATTAATAGAAAGAAACGTTACCGATAGACTAAGATTAGAAGTTATGGAAAAGGGGAAATGGCTAAAGATTGGGCTGGAGGTTGGAGCACTGTGGGAAGCCAGGGGGGGAGAGGAAAAGGAAGAAAGGATGTATAACAAAATAGTATTTTGTATGTTTGAACTAATAGTATATCCTAATAATTTGTTTTTGAAAAGAAAACAAAAAAGGAACCCATGCAAAGAACTCTGTATCTTTGATACCCAGGGCACTTTATTTTGGAAGGGGAAGGCTGGGACCTTTGGGAAGCCGGTGAGAAAAACCGTTTGCAGCAGGATTCCGCAAACAGCCTGCGGCTTTTCAAAGGGAAGAAACTGCAAGAGGAGCAGAGAAACAGACCTCAAGAGTACAAATCTGGGGGAAAGAAAGCTGCTACTGGTACGCATTCGCACTCAATAATATGAGTGCCCCTTCTTAAATATTTTCGCTTACGGTTTCAGCAAGCACGGGTTTCATGTGAAGGCCCATTGCTGTATGCGAGACTCGACTTCTAGGCCTAGCTGGTCACCATCCCTCAGGCCTGCATTGCTGACAAGTGCCCAAAGGCATCGGTGTCCCCAGGATTATATCCAGGGGTCATTTCGTAGAAAAAGAGGTGCAGGAGCTCATTAGCATAAGTTATTAGCATAATTTATTTGCATGTGCCACACACCCCTGACATCACCGGAAGTGTGTCAGAAGGCAACACCCACCGCTCAGGCTCCACTGGACTGTTTTGGATTGCTAGCTATTGGGGAGGGGGGAAATGTGCAAATTTGTCCTCGCAGAGGAGGGAGAGCTTGTACCTGAATAAAACTTGGTCTTAAAGTTGCCACTGGACTGTTTTGGACCAGGGGGTCAGGGGGAGCTTTGCAATATACCTGGCTGCTTCTCGCTCTGACTGAGGGCTGCTGGGAGCAGGGGGCGGGGCTTGTTGCATGTGCCCGCCCCCTGGACTCTTTACTGCCGGAGCTCCACTCCTGTGCGCTCCTGCAGGAAATGACCCCTGATTATATCCCTTCAGTACTGGAACGACTTGGAGTGGGGCGCACCTTAGAAGTGGCACACAAGTTCCGAGAACTGTGTTGAGCAAGACCTATGGCAGTGGTGGTGAACCTATGGCACGGGTGCCAGATGTGGCACTCAGAGCCCTCTCTGCGGGCATGCGTGCCATCGCCCCAGCCAGGCCCAGACCATCATTAAAGTGTCGAATCCTCTGCCAAATAATTTTAAGTCAATGAAGGCATTTGGGATTGCTTTCCTTACTTTGTTTGGATCATCTTAAGTTAATGTATGGGTTGTTTTTTCTACAGTAAAACCTCAGTATTCAGGTTAGATTGCCATGTTGGCACTTTGCAATAAATAAGTGGGTTTTGGGTCGCCGTTTGGGCACTCGGTCTCTAAAAGGCTCGCCATCACTGACCTATGGAGTCTCCTGAGCGAGGCCCAAGTGTAACACCACGTGGCTGAAAGTCGTGCTGCACCTCTTCTTCCTCAGGAGAAGGCTCAGCCCAAGAAAAGTGTAGCCTTGCCCTCAGCCATCCTGGTAGCAATGCTCCCTCTAAGCTGTGGAGTCTTGCGAGCAAAAGCTCCGCCGTATGCAGTTGCTGGTATGACCTTGGGTCAGTCACAAGTTGTCTCAGAGCTGTTCTCTCAAGGGCAGTTCTCGAGAGAGCTCTCTCAGCCCCACCGACCTCACAGGCAATGCTCCCTCTAAGCTGTAGAGTCTTGTGAGCAAAAATTCTACTCTGTGAGCTACTGGCATTGAAGTTGTGAGCCAGCGATTTGGCTGTTGCATATATCAGTTTGCTCTGGAGCCATCTTTCCTGAGCTAGGCAAGGAGGGAGGCAATTGTGGGCAGTTCTCCCCAGAGTGCTTAGCCTGCAGTAAGGTGTGCAGTGCTCCCTCTAAGCTGTAGAGTCTTGTGAGCAAAAGCTCCACCAAGTGCAGCTGCTGGTGTGACCTTGGGTCAGTCACAAGTTCCCTCAGAGCTGTTCTCTCAAGGGCAGTTCTGGAGAGAGCTCTCTCAGCCCCACCGACCTCACAGGCAATGCTCCCTCTAAGCTGTGGAGTCTTGCGAGCAAAAGCTCCGCCACATGCAGTTGCTGGTATGACTGATCACAAGTTGTCTCAGAGCTGTTCACTCAAGGGCAGTTCTGGAGAGAGCTCTCTCAGCCCCACCGACCTCACAGGCAATGCTCCCTCTAAGCTGTGAAGTCTTGTGAGCAAAAAAATCTATTTTGTGAGTTAACCGGCATTCAAGTTGTGAGCGAGCGATTTGGCTACTGCATAAATTAATTTGCTCTGGCGCCGTCCTTCCTGAGCGAAGACAAAAATGTGTGAGCCGGAGGCTAAAAAGCTGAGCTAGCTCACACTAACTCAGCTTAGAGGGAACATGGATGGTGCGGTATGTGCCCGTGCAGCAGCTGGTGGATATCCACACACACCCTCCCCCCGTGCATTTATGCCTGCATGGCAAATTTTAGGATTAGGCCATTAAGAATGGACATTAGTACAGGTAAAGGTTCCCTTGCTCGAAAGCCAGTCGAATCCGGTGCTCATCTCCGTTTCAAAGCCGAAGAGCCAGCGCTGTCCAAAGACGTTGCCGTGGTCATGTGGCCAGCATGACTAAACACCAAGGGGCACAGAATGCTGTTACCTTCCCACCGAAGTGGTAACTATTTATCTACCTGCAATTTCTTGCTTTCGAACTGCTAGGTTGGCAGGAAAGAATGGACATTGGCAGACTCCATATCTGCTGGAGAAACACAATGCTTTTGTGTTTCAGAGAGCAAGAAGTCGAGCACAACCCCGGAGCTCAAGCGAAAGAACAACAGTCGAGCAACGTCTGTGTTTATATGAAATGCCTTGCTGTTCTGTTCTGGTGTATTTTTATAACTGTGGCTGTACTTTTGTCTTTCACAGCTTCATCACTGGTCCATCTGCAGAATCTGCCAGTGTGGTTTCAGTGCTGAATGGGTGAGAGGAAGGAAAGATCTCGTACGCCACTCAGTGGCAGCATTATGCACAGACATTAATACAAACTTGCAAGTTGCAGCACCTTGCAGTTGTGTTGCTTGGAAGAAAACAGGGCCAAAATGGATGGATTTACCCTTACTTAAAAAGCTACGGAGGGTTTGTGGAATCGCTTTTCTTAATATATGACAGTCCCTTGGTGAACAAAGAAGATATCTTCCAGTGGCCTTTGGGAGTAGCTACGTAAGTGATACAATCAGGGAATGTTTTAAAAATGTTATTTTTATGATACTTATGTGCTGACTTTCTGTTTGCTGTGTCTGTTTATTCATACCTACAGTTAATTAAGATGGGAGATAGTTGGAAAGCTTTGTGTAATTTCTGTTCTATAAATGCCTGCCAATAGTTCGGGCAGAAGCTGCATTCAACAGGATGACTTTTTTAAAATGACCATATTGTTTAAAAATATTTTCATGCATACACACAGCTTTCCTTCAATAACATAGTGAAGATCCTTGTGTTGTGGGTGCCATTGCTGCTAAAACAACATAAAAATCAGCACAGCCAAACAGAAGCCCTGCCAGTCTGGCATAGCGGTTAGGAGCGTGGACTCTAATCCGGGAGAACCGGGTTTGATTCCCCACTCTTCCACAGGCAGCTGCTGGTGTGACCTTGGGTCAGTTACAAGTTCTCTCAGAGCTGTTCTCTCAGGAGCAGTCCTCGAAAGAGCTCTCTCAGCCCCACCTACCTCACAGGGTGTCTGTTGTGGGGAGGGGAAGGGAAGAAGATTGTAAGTCACTTTGAGACTCCAAGTGAAGGGCGGGGTATAAATCCAATCTCCTCCTCCTCCTCCTCCTCCTCCTTTTAACTGTATTTCTAATTGTTGGAACATTTAAATGTTTTTACGTTTGCCGTCTTGTGGGCCCTGATTGGGTACAAAGGTGGCACAAAAACATTTAAAGTAAAGAAAATTCAGTGAGCAGTTTGAAATTCTGTTCCAAAAATTCGCAACTCTGTAAATACATAATAAAAAGACGACATTACTATCATTTAGGAAATGCCTACTTTTTTTCACCAAGCAAAAGATTTTTCAAAAATGCGTTAAAACCGAATCTAAAAGCTACCCACTATCTATTCTAATCTGTAAGCAGCAACCAGCAGAGTTAAATATCAGAGGTTTGCAGAAATGGATGAGTCAGTAAAGTCAATCTTATACTCAATCAGGAGCTAGATTGTGAGGATCTGAAGAAGCCTGATTCCATAGCCAAGGGGCCATAACAGAAAAGACCCGGTTATAGGTTGCTACTGTTCCAGTACAGAACATCAACAACTTATGCGGAATAGATTTCAGCAAGCAAAAGGGGGCATGTGGGTAGAAGAGCTTTCACAGAAATCTTGGGCCGAAACCGATATAATACGTGCACAATTTGACATAATGCACACTCAAACTGAGCGGAATTTCTTTGCCCTCTAGGTATGCTTCTCTCTAAATATTTGGAAATTGCTTGGGATACGTATTCAAAAAATTCAGAGCACTATTAGATACTGCTTTAGGATTAAACCCTGAGACCAATATAGGTCTTTTGCTGTATGCATCATTTGCATTTGAAGTATATTTTCACACCCTCTTCCGTTCCTAGCTGGGGGCCTCAAGAAACCAATGAAAGCCTTTGGAAGTGTCAAGACGCATTGCTCCAGAGAGGTCTCACGTTATGCCCTTTTATACAGAATGTTACAGGATTTATGAGGCTTGTTCATTTGGCTCTGATCCCGTTGTGGAAGATGTAATGACACCAGGAAATTGTGGAAATTCATCCGTATACCACAACACTCCACGAATGCTCCCACTAAGCTGTGAAGTCTTGTGAGCAAAAATTCTACTTTCTGAGCTCCTGGCATTAAAGTTGTGAGCGAGCGATTTGGCTACTGAATAAATTAGTTTGCTCTGGAGCCCTCCTTCCTCAGCGAAGACAAAAATGTGTGAGCCGGAGGCTAAAAAACTGTGAGCTAGCTCACACTAACTCAGCTTAGAGGGAACACTGTACTCCACTGCAGTTATTAAAGACCATGGTATCTCCCTTTATCTTTATTAAAAATAGAAAATAGAGTCCCCCTGAGAAGACGGGAACAGCGACCATCTAGACATAGCACAACTATGCAATTACGGAAAATGGCGTTCGGAAATGTGAAAGTGCATTTGATTCACGACAATAGCCAAAAGTGAGGAATATTGGCGTTTGAAAGGACGACACGGTGGGACTTTTCTTTCGGGATTGGTTGGGTTCTGCCAGTCTCCAGTGGACAAGCTTTAGAAAACGATCCAGCCTCCGTAACAGTTTGGTGTAGTGGTGAAGTGCGCGGACTCTAATCTGGGAGAAGCGGGTTTGATTCCCCACTCCTCCACTCACACCTGGCTGGATGACCTTGGGCAAGCCATAGCTCTGATAAGAGCTGTCCTTGAAAAAGAGCCGTTTCTGTCAGAGCTCTCTCAGTCCCTCCTCCCTCTCAGGGTGTCTGTTGTGGGGAGGGGGAGGGAAAAGGAGTCTGTAAGCCGCTCTGAGGCTCCTTCAGGTAATGAAGGGCAGGGTGTAAATCTAATCTCCTCCTCCTCCTCCTCCTCTTCTTCTTCTCCTTCTCCTCCTTCTCCTTCTTCTTGGGTCAGTCACAGTTCTCTCAGAGCTGTTCTCTCAAGGGCAGTTTCTGTCAAGAGCTCTCTCAGCCCCACCTCCCTCACAGGGTGTCTGTTGTGGGGAGGGGAAGGGAAAGGAGTTTGTAAGCCGCTCTGAGACTCCCTTGGGTAGTGAAGGGGGGGGTATAGATCCAATCTCTTCTTCTTTTACCTCACAGGGTGTCTGTTGTGGGGAGGGGAAGGGAAAGGAGTTTGTCAGCTGCTCTGAGACTCCCTTGGGTAGTGAAGGGCTGGGTATAAATCCAATCTCTTCTTCTTCTTCTTTTACCTCACAGGGTGTCTGTTGTGGGCAGGGGAATGGGAAGGAGTTTGTAAGCCGCTCTGAGACACCTTTGGGTAGTGAAGGGCGAGGTATAAATCCAATCTCTTCTTCTTCTTCTTTTACCTCACAGGGTGTCTGTTGTGGGGAGGGGAAGGGAAAGGAGTTTGTAAGCCGCTCTGAGACTCCCTTGGGTAGTAAAGGGCGGGGTATAAATCCAATCTCTTCTTCTTCTTCTTTTACCTCACAGGGTGTCTGTTGTGGGGAGGGGAAGGGAAAGGAGTTTGTAAGCCGCTCTGAGACTCCCTTGGGTAGTGAAGGGCGAGGTATAAATCCAATCTCTTCTTCTTCTTCTTTTACCTCACAGGGTGTCTGTTGTGGGGAGGGGAAGGGGAAGGAGTTTGTAAGCCGCTCTGAGACTCCCTTGGGTAGTAAAGGGCGGGGTATAAATCCAATCTCTTCTTCTTCTTTTACCTCACAGGGTGTCTGTTGTGGGGAGGGGAAGGGGAAGGAGTTTGTAAGCCGCTCTGAGACACCTTTGGGTAGTGAAGGGCGGGGTATAAATCCAATCTCTTCTTCTCTTCTAGTTGATAATCCCGAAGTTGACTGTGAAGGTAAATCTGTAAAATGACCACAGCAGCAGAGGAAAAAGAGCTTCAGGAGAGACTGAGGGAAGCTGCTGCTTTGGGGGACATTGAAGAAGTTCAGCGATTGGTGGGAGCTGGAGCGGACGTCAACTCTCAAAACGAAATCAATGGCTGGACTTGCCTGCACTGGGCCTCCAAACGGAACCACGCTCGGGTGGTGTCATACCTTCTCGGTGCCGGAGCCGATAAGGAGATTCTCACAGTTAGAGAAGAAACACCGGCCCAGTTGACGTCCAAGAGGGAAATCAGGAAGATACTGGGAGCAGAAGAAGCCGATGATCTTCCGGATGTGAAGAGAGACTCCACCTTGCCCATTATCCCCAATTACTTGGCTAACCCGCCATTTCCTTATGTGTATAACTCCATGGGCAGCGGCACGACCGGCATCTCCTCTTCCTCTCTGAATGGGAAACTTTCCCCTTCTTCAGAACGACACAATGAGGATTGCCCCGTGTCTTTACCTCAGGTATGGTTACTGTTAAAGCACGAGCGTGGATCACTGTTATTCTCTGTTGGTTCAAAGTAATGACTAATTCCACCAGCCACTTTGGTGTAGTGGTTCAGTGTGCGGACTCTAATCTGGGAGAACCGGGTTCGATTCCCCACTCCTCCACTCGCACCTGCTGGATGACCCTGGGTAAGCCATAGTTCTGTCAGAGCTGTTCTTGAAAAAACAGCCGTTTCTGCCAAGAGCTCTCTCTGCCCCACCTACCTCACAGGGGGTCTGTTGTGGGGAGGGGAAGGGAAAGGATTTTGTAAGCCGCTCTGAGACACCTTTGGGTTAGTGAAGGGCGGGGTATAAATCCAATCT
>NW_015168189.1:26295-29637 GCF_001447785.1 Gekko japonicus | reverse complement strand
AGATCTGCCCTCACAGAGGAGGGAGAGCTTGTACCTGAAGGCGGGCTGGGGGGGGGCTCTGCAACTTACGTGGCTACTTCTTGCTCCTCGTGGCCCAACTAAAGGCTACTGGGAGCAGAGGGCGGGGCTTGTTGCATGTACCCGCCCCCTGGGCTCCTTACTGCTGAAGCTCCGCTCCTGTGCGCTTCCGCAGGAAATGACCCCTGATTGTAACTAATATGAATATGGAAGAAGAACTTAGGAAACTGAATTGAATTACGTGTAGCAGGTGTTACAAGATAATAGGAGTCAGAATAGGAAGTAATTCTTGTATAGTAATTAGGTATAATAGGAGTCAGAGGATGACCTGGAGAACACTTTCTAATAATAAAAGGTATAATAGATTGTTTGAAAATAGGATTACTATTTTGTATTATTGTTCACTATAGAAATTAATAAACTGTGAATGGGGGGGGGAGTTATCTACCAGGAATAGAGGATTTAAATACCATAATATTAATGCCATATTTGCAAAATTTGGAAAAAACTGACTATAGGAGATAGGGCTGCCAAGTAGGGGCGGGTGTCGGGGAAACCCCCGCTTTGGAGGCCCGATTTCTGCCGCCGCGGAATCGGGCCCCGGGGGGACTCCGCCCCCCGAAGTGCAGCGTGGCTGCGTCACCAGAGGTGACGCAACCACATCAGTCACGGTGGGGGCGTGGCCCCGATCGTCAGAGGGAAAACTCTATGGTTTTCCCTCCGATGATCGGGGCCACGCCCTCAACATGATCGATGTCACATGTGACGAGGGACGGCTCCCGGAGCGCGGCGAAGCTCCCCCACCGGTGAGTAAAATTCACTTGGCAGCCCTAATAAGAGAGCATTAGAATGGATGTGTTACCATCAACAATTAGGGAGGGTAGGTTTAAAAGACAGCCATATGAGGAAAGATTGTGCATCTGTAGGGATGGGAAGCCAGAATAGAGGGAACACGCTTTATTTAACTGTAAACTTTACCAAAATATTAGAGCCGCCAATATAACATTGATTTATAATTATTTCCCGGGGAGGAATATCAGATTTTACTTAGACAACCTCTTCGCTGATAAGAGACCAAACGATTACCCTAAATGTGGCAAAATTTGCTAGACAAGCTATAAGCCTCCGGAAGCAATTTGTAGAGGGAAGCATCTAATTGGCCTGTCGCTAGAACTCAGCCCCGATTTTTATTTTATATGTCTCAGTCTGAATGTATATTTGACTCACGTTGGGTAGTGTTGATTGGTCTCTGACAGTATTAAACTCTTGTTGTTGTTGTTGTACCTCAGGTCCAGGTGCCTGGCGCTGCCTTATTGCAACATGAAAAGTCTCCTCCTGTCGGGGACATGCCTAGACCATCCCACGCAAGATGCCTAGAACCTGCTCTCCAGAATGGTCGTCTTCCCCAAATGCCTGTTCCTCCAAATAGGATTTTCTCTGCTCCAGCTAAACCTAATCAACCTGAAGCTCAGCAACAGAACGGCTGTCGTGCAGGACCCGTTCCGGCATTCCAGCCCTTTTTCTTCACCGGGGCACTCCCCTACAGCAGTACGCAAGAACTGGTGCTGAAGGTTAGGATTCAGAACCGCGCTCTCAAAGAGAATGACTTCATCGAGATCGAACTGGACCGGCGAGAACTGACTTACGACGAACTGCTCCGAGTGAGCTGTTGTGAACTGGGGGTGGATCCGGAGCACGTGGAGAAAATCCGGAAGCTTCCCAACACAGTGTTAAGGAAGGACAAAGACGTTGCGAGACTGCAGGACTTCCAAGAACTGGAGCTGGTTCTGATGATGGGCGACGACGACTTTCTGTTCAGAAACGCGGCACCGACGTGGACTGAGAAGCCTTGTTATAATAGGAAAGCATCAAGGCTGACGTACTAACTGTTTAAATGACATACCTTAGTAGTAGTTAACTGTTAAACTTAGGATTTCGTAAGGGCTAATTCTACTTTACCTGGGAAGGCAGAGTGAACCTATGAAGCACACTTCCTTAGAAGCAGGATGAAAACACCAGGCTTCAATGTGCTTTGAGGATCTGCAAAATGCATCTGCAGGTAAATTTTTGTGCAAAACAATACTGAAATAACGGATGGTACGCGAAGGACTGATAAAGGGCCGTCTCTCCACACATCAGGATTTCTTGCAAGGGAATTACCCTTTCCTGGAACACGGTGGAGTTAAGAAGCTCTCAGGGAAAAGACTTGAATCAAACTGTTCTAATAACTGCTACTCATTAAAAATAGCAGGAGCACTTATACCGAAGGGCAGGACATGAACTCCATTTAATGGTCGTAACTGGATACTGAACTAGCAGACATGCCTCTTATACCTAGCTAGAGTTCACACGTGCTGCTTGAACAAAGAATAAGCTGCATTTCTGGGGAGAAGGAGGAGAAAGGAGAAATCAGGGTTCTTAGCCAACGGGTATGTTGGTATAATGAATCAAGGGCTGTGGTCACCGTATTCCTTTCCGCATTTGCCTGCCAGTCCGGAGTTTCTCAGTGTTTGAGTCGAGGCAATTTAAGCCCACAGATAAACAGTATCCAAATAACCTGGGGCAACAGCAGGCTGATACCGGGCTAACATTAAAAACCTAGTTGAAACTTATAATATACAAAAATACAGGGCTATTTTTGGACAGGAACGCACAGGAACGGAGTTCCAGCTAGCTCCCGAGTTGGCCACGCCCAGCAGGAACTCATTAGCATAATAGGCCACACCCAACAGCAGAAACGTATTAGGATTGGCTACGGTAGGGGTGTGTGGCCTAACATGCAAAGGAGTTCCTGTTACAAAAAAAGGCCCTGGGTTTTGACAACAAACAAGGTAAACAGAATAAGAAGCAAAAGGTGGGTGTGGCTGGATGACCACACTTCTGGTAACATGAGGGTGTGGCCTAGTATGCTAATGAGCTGTGTCATCAGGGGTGCTAATGAGTTCCTGCTGGGCTTTTTCTACAAAAAGAGCCCTGCAAAAATACATGTATTTATTAGAAAAGGAGAAGGCCTCACAGACATCTTTGTCTTCTGTCTTTAGATATTGCTGCTCTACCTTCCTTTTCTTGGTCCAATATTCACTGATTGGTTATCTTATTTTAATATGTATTAAAGTTACGTGTACCTCAATATTGTTGGACCTCTGAAGGGGGCCCCCAATAGGGCAGAAACGCGTCGGGTCATGTGTCTTTGCCCTTGTTTTGAGGCCACTTGAACTTTTTAACGAGGCTCTCATTGGGCCCTTATAGGTTTTTAAACTGTCTTTCTACTAAATACATGTGTTTTCGTATATTATAAGTTTCAACTGGGTTTTTAATATTGGC
>NW_015168189.1:0-26155 GCF_001447785.1 Gekko japonicus | reverse complement strand
AACACTCTGTCACACAGTGGCCAAAAATACCAGGTGCCATCAGGAGGTCCATCAGTGGGGCCAGGACACTAGAAGCTCTTTCACTGTTGCCCCCCCCCCAAGCACCAAGAATACAGTGCATCCCTTGCCCCATATTGAGAGTTCCTATCTATACCTTGTGGCTAAGAGCCACTGATGGACCTCTGCTCCATATGCTTATCTAATTCCCTCGTGAAGCCGTCCATGCTTGTAGCCGCCGCCACCTCCTGTGGCAGTGAATTCCATGTGTCAATCACTCTTTGGGTGAAGAAGTACTTCCTTTTATCCGTTCTAACCCGACCGCTCAGCAATAGTGGAGTGCCCACGTGTTCTTGTCTTGTGAGAAAGGGAGAAAAGTACCTCTTTCTCTACCTGCTCTATCCCACGCATGATCTTATAAACCTTGATCATGTCACCCCTCAGCCGTTGTTTCTCCAAGCCAAAGAGCCCACTCACTTGCTTCTGCTCCCCCCACCTTCTGCACTGAGACCCTGGGTTTCTGGGTTTTAGCCTTGGAAGCCTCTGCTTGAGTCGAGTCCCCCCGCAGAGCCTCACCATACACAGTCAGAGGTTTGACGGGCAGTGAGAGTTTCTGAGGTGGCGGTTTGTGCTGCGGGGTGGATGGCTGTAGCGGCGCTTGTCCTGGCAGCTCCAACAGCTGCTCCTGGCATTCTTAGTGGCAGCGTGTGCAGCCGCGTGGTTTCCCTTGGGCTCCTGAGTATTCTACTAGGGATCTGTAAGTAGAGAACGCCGTTTGTCTTTTCTTTTGGGGGGGGGATTTAAGTATCGCATGTATACTTTTTTAAACATGTAAGATTTTTCTGCACTCCTGGGGAGTGCCCCAAGAGTGCTGAAATATGTTTTTGCCCCCTATGTGCCCCAGATCGACGGAAATAAGTATCCACACGCACAGAGAACTGTTGGCTATTAGTATATAGACAAAAAGCGGGGACCCGCGATACTCACAGGGGGGATACTCTTGTTTGTCTGTTTTGTTAAAATAAAAAATAGTTTAAAAAAAAAAATACCCTGGGCCCTACTGACTGCAGTCACCTCTGAATGGCCATAAAACGGCCATAAATATATGCAGACAGTATTGAGAGATCAAACAAAGTGAGAAGTGAAAGCTGCACATTCCGGTTATGTCAGGGGGTGTGGCATATGCAAATTAGTTATGCTAATGAGTTAGGCTAATGAGCTCCTGCACGTCTTTTTCTAGGGAAATGACCCCTGTAACTAGGTAAGAGAATCGAAAATGGTCATTCTTAAAAGATTTGTTGCAATTGCTGTGTGTCATCCTGTCCTCTAGAGTGCGGATGCTGCCACATTACAGTTATCCACAGGCATGAGGAACATAAAGGCATGAAGAAATAAGATAAACTCCAAGACCACTCGGGATGAGAGCAGTACTCGTCTTATGGGGGGGAGGGATAGTGTTTCTGTGTCAGCATAGAACAGGGCTTCCCCACCACCACCCATCAGAAAGATGGGATTTAAACAGATGTAAATAGCAATACAGCAAGTAAAATAATAATGTATCCTTTCTCATAAAAATTGAAACATTTTAATTTTTGGACCAATTTTAATTGGTCAGCATATGAACAGAAAGGGAAACTAGCCAGTTCTTAGCTATAGATGTACCAACTACACTTCCCAATATAAATCCACGTTTGTGACATCAGGTAAAGAGTTATCCAATTACAATTAGTTTTCTACAGCTGCGGTGGCTCAAGTGGTTAAGACGCTGAACTGTAGGCTGTGGAAGGTCGGTAGTTCAGCAGTTCGAGACCCGAGTGCGCCACATGACGGAGTGAGCTCCCGTCTCTAGTTCCAGCTCCTGCCAACCTAGCAGTTCAAAAGCAAGACATTGCAAGTAGATAAATAGGTACCACTTCGGTGGGAAGGTCACAGTGTTCCGTGTGCCTTGGTGTTTAGTCATGCCGGCCACATGACCACGGAAACGTCTTCGGACAGCACTGGCTCTTCGGCTTTGAAACGGAGATGAGCACCGCAACCCTAGAGTCGGACTCGACTGGCTTTCGAGCAAGGGAACCTTTGCCTTTACCTTTTTACATTTCATAGCAACCAGCATTAAATACACATACACATTACTGTAATGACTCAAACAGCCAACATCTCCGGCCATTGCCCTTTGATATCATCAATACTAGAAATATTTGCTTCCAGGCACATTTAACATGTTATGCTTCAAAAAAAAAAGCCCGCAGCCGGACCAGTTTACCTGCTGGTTCATATATTATATACTGCTTGAATTGCTAAGTGATTTGTAATTCATGTACTTGGAAGTGACCAAATGTTTGTGCTAGGCAAAACCAAGGCTGAATAAATTCTATGCATGTACTGGGTTGCTTAGGTAATCCTGGGAAGCCTCAACTTTTCCCTTGGTTTGGTTTTTAAAACACTCAAAGGAAAAACTCACACCCTCATAAGAACATAAGAGAAGCCAATGTTGGATCAGGCCAATGGCCCATCCAGCCCAACACTCTGTCACACAGTGGCCAAAAATACCAGGTGCCATCAGGAGGCCATCAGGAGGTCCAGCAGTGGGGCCAGGACACTAGAAGCCCTCCCACTGTTGCCCCCCCTCCCCCAAGCACCAAGAATACAGGGCACCCCTTGCCCCAGACTGAGAGTTCCTCTCTAGACCTTGTGGCTAATAGCCACTGATGGACCTCTACTCCATATATTTATCTAATTCTCTCGTGAAGCCGACCATGCTTGTGGCCTTCACCACCTTCTGTGGCAGTTAATTCCATGTGGTAATGGATTGCTAGCTATGGGGGGGGGGCATGCAGATCTGCCCTCACAGAGGAGGGAGAGCTTGTACCTGAAGGGGGGGCTCTGCAACTTACCTGGCTGCTTCTTGCTCCTCATGGCCCGACTGAGGGCTGCTGGGAGCAGGGGGCGGGGCTTGTGGCATGTGCCCGCCCCCTGAGCTCCTTACTGCCGGAGCTCCGCTCCTGTGCGCTCTCGCAGGAAATGACCCCTGAGCAGAGCAGATGGTAGATGCAGAATGGGCCCTTTTCAGGAAGGTCAGGCAGGTAGCCGGCGCAGGACCGGGGAGTGTTCTTGCTCTGCATTCCTGGAGTGCAGCTGGACCAGGGGCAGGGTCTCGGAGCCTGTGGGTGCTCTGAAATTGCAGGAGCCGGCCCCTCCTGTCCTCCCTTCAACCCTGATTCTCTCCCACTTCTCAAGGTCTGCATCCCACATATCTTTCCCTGCCTGCACTCATAAGAACATAAGAGAAGCCAATCTTGGATCAGGCCATTATTATTAATTTATTTATTAAGTCGATTTTTACCCTCCCCTCCCCGCCGAGGCAGGCTCAGGGCGGTTTACACAAGAAACAATAAATAAGACAACGATATAAATATGAATATGAAATACACAAAATTAAAACCATTAACGTAAGGATGGCGGTATAGCTGTAATAAAGGGCGATCAGGTCAATGGCCCATCCAGTCCAACATGGTTCCATAGCTTCCCTTTTATCTTGACACAGCAGTCCTTTGAGAATTAGAAATTTAGATGCAGAATTCGGGCTCAGGCTGGAAATAGAATTGGCACAAGGCGTAGATGATAACACAGCTCCTTAACTAAATGCCTGGTGAAAGAGCTCCGTTTCCATGGCCCTGCGGGACTATATGGGAATGGGTGTAGTAGTTCAGTGCGAGGTGGGTTTAGGTTCTGTTTCACTATTGTAATCTGAACAAAAGCTGATCCAGTGCAAGTTTTACTTTTATCGGTTGCTCTTTTTCTAGTGGGGTAACTCTGCTTTCTATGCATATAATGCTTTCTAAAATACCATAGAAAGTGGGGCAGGATGGGAGAAGCTACCCTGTAATAACTAGCCATAATCTAAAAAGAGATTGGATTTATACCCCACCCGTCACTACCCAGAGGTGTCTCAGAGCGGCTCTCAAACGCCTTTCCCTTCCCCTCCCCACAACAGACACACCCTGTGAGGCAGGTGGGGCTGAGAGAGCTCTGACAGAAACTGCTCTTTTTCAAGGACAGCTCTTGTCAGAACGGTGGCTTGCCCAAGTGCCAGGTGCAAGTGGAGGAGGAGTGGGGAATCAAACCCAGTTCTCCTAGAGTCTGCGCACTTAACCAGGACACCAAACTGGCTCTCTTCTCTAGGCAAACATATCTGTGCAGCTCTTCTGCTGAGTTTCCTGAACTCCATTTACTTTCTGGTATATTCAGGAGTACAACCTCTGGATTTACCTCATGCATGTCTGCGGTCACTGCCTAAGAGAATGTGTGTAACCTGTATGAACACACCTTCATAATGCAAAAGGTATAAGGTGCTGGTGGGGACGCCTGGATGTTTGCTAAAATGTACATGTGCAGGGAAATTAAGAGGGAGCTTTTAAAAAATCACGCAATGCCTTCTAGTCTTCCCATGCGTGCGGCGCAAGGGAGAATAGGATCTCCCGCAAGCTCAACTGCCGCTCAGTTCCAATCATTCACCTGAATAGACGGAAGCAGAGTCTGACACAAGGTTTGTCCAAACCACCAGTCATCGCTAAATAGAACCTGCCAGTTTAGAGGAAGTTAACTTCTGATCATTTGCTTCTGGGGACAAGAAGAGGAGATTGGATTTATACCCCGCCCTTCGCTCGGAGCGGCTTACAATCTCCTTTCCCTTCACCTCCCCTCAGCAGACACCCTGTGAAGTAGGCGGGGCTGAGAGAGCTCTGACAGAAACTGCTCTTTTTCAAGGACAGCTCTGACAGAACTACGGCTTGCCCAAGGTCATCCAGCAGCTGCAAGTGGAAGAGTGGGGAATCAAACCCAGTTCTCCCATTAGAGTCCGCACACCTAACCACTACACCAAGCAAGGGACAGCTAGCATGCTTGCTGCACAATCTGCCTAGCTGCTGTTGGAAATAGGGTTCTGGACAAAATGGGTTCCCGCTCTGAATTCACAGGGCTTCTACGGTTCTCAGGGAAGCAACAGAAACGGCCAGCCAAGCAACCTACTTGGGACAGGCCAGAGAGCCATCAAGGTTCACGGCAACGTTACAGCTTCCATTTCCGTTTTACCTTGGGAATTATCAATGTCGAGTCACTTGAGTGACAGCCATCCTGTCTCCCAGTTGACATTCCATTGTTGGGTTCTATTTTTGCTGGATGGGGATTCTATGTGCCAGGCTGCGCTACTCATTAAAACACTGATAGGCCTCCTACTGCAAGACCTTCCACTGTCCATCTGAGCCTCTTGACCACAGGTGTCGAACTCATTTGTTATGAGGGCCGGACCTGACGTAAATGAGACCTTATTGGGCCGGGCCGGGTGTGTCATAAAATGTAATGCCAGGCAGGGGAGATATAAACTTTATAAAGGACACAAACACAGAGGGTGGTTTTTTTAACTTAAAATAAAAACATGCTTAAAACATCAGCACTCTTGTAACATTTTGTTTATTTAACAGTGTCTGAAAACTGACACCTCTTGCTCTGAATTATTGCATCCAAATGTCTGTGCTGTTGCAACCGTGAGTATGCTGCTCAGGTGTGTATCTGTAAGCCGCAAACCTACGATGACGTAGCAGCAGCAGAACTGGAAGCAGCAGCAGAAGACAGCCAGTTCCACTGCGGGCCTGATAGAAGCCCTCTGGGGGCCTAATCCGGCCCCCGGTCCGCATGTTTGACACCCCTGCTCTTGACTCTTGTAGAAGAAACATGAAATCAAAGCTATTCAAAGGCCAGAAATGATTCCCCTTTCCAATCGTATCCTTTTTTTTTGCAAGTATGTTAATAATTGTGATAAATAGGGAATAAATGACATATGAAGAGCCATGAAAGCAGCAAGTTACAGCTAGAGTATCATTGTTTCCAGAGCCTTACAAAAGGTATGCTTGCACAAGCTAAGCTCTGGAGAGTGTCTTAAGCAAGCCGCTCCATTGAAATAGCTCCAGCAACAGTTTTGGCTATCAAATGGAGCAGACGTTGGACATTAGATTAGAAGCGATGTTCGTTCACTCCTTGTCTGTGCAAGGTACTACAAGAATAAATAACTTCATACAGAAATGGCATAGCCTCCAAGGATACTTTCCACATTTTATTTACATTTGAAGACTAACTTTATTCTCAATCACATTTTCCATACACCTATTTCCTTTTTTTTGTTTTGTTTTTTGTTTCGTTTCACTAAAACTTAAATGTATGGTTTATTAGAACAAAGACTGTAAACAAATATTTTGCAATGTCCATTACATGTAACACACAGGAGCCGCTTAAGAGAAAAATCATTCCCTCGTTTTATAAATACAAGTATCAAAACAATCCTGACTGTATTCTGTGACACTACCAGCATTCAGCACCCACACCTTTGCAAAAAAAAATAAAATAAGATAAACAAGTTGAGCAATGGTAGTTGCAGTACCCGCTACTTTAAAAACAATTTCATCTGCAGCTCTTTTACTAAAGCAAGATGGATAAAGCATGCCGTTTTTTATTTCTTTTTTCTTCTCGAGAAAAGGCTTTTTTCCCCCTGAAACATCTTACTCCATGGCAATCTGACACTTCCTGTCATACTTTCGTCTTGAAACACTGGCGCGCCGATTTTAGGCTACTTCAGGCTTATGTTAAAATGATCGCGCCTTGCTAAAGAGGGAAACAAAATGTGTTGCCTTTTCTCTCTGATTGTGCCTGAAAACATATGGGGCATACATATATATATATTCTTTCATATGTCCAGATAATGTACACCAGAAGAAACTCTTTAATGTGTGGGTGGTTTTGCATTGTGAGATTGAATCAAGACATTAACATAAGTAGAAGTTGTTTTAAGACAAGTTTGGGATTCAGCTAAAATTAATTGTTGTAAGTTTGTCCTTCTGGAGGTTGTGGAAGCTTCATATTTTCTTTGGACATCAATAGACGCCTTAGCTCTTGAAGTATAACTTTAATGCTATAAGAATTTTGCCATTTTGCTAACACTGGTATGCTCCGCGCATCCACCTGTGAAGAAAAGAAATCATAGATTTAAATAAGAAGTAAGGAATATGGGATACCTGATTTCACCATTCTAGTATCATTCTTGTGTTTCAGTTTATTTCTATTACAGTCCTTAGACCAGATATGCTTACATACATACATACATAAATACATATAAATAAAAATTACAGATAAAGCATTCTAGAAAATTTAAAAACGAATATAAACATTTTAACTATAAAATAAAATGCTTCCAAGTAAAATGCATCCGAGACTAGCATAAAAGTTACACTTATGTTCCCTCTGAGCTGTGGAGTCTTGTGAGCAGGAATACTACTTTGTGAGCTACTGGCATTAAATTGTGAGCGAGAAATTTGGCTCCTGCATAAATTAGTTTGCTCTGGAGCCATCCTTCCTGAGCTGAGACAAAAATGTGTGAGCTGGAGGCTAAAAAACTGTGAGCTAGCTCACACTAACTCAGCTTAGAGGGAACACTGCTTACAACTAACCGCTAAACAATTTCCATGACCTAAGCATCACCTTACAAAATCTGGCTACCTGATAAGTAATCTTGGGATGTTTGTCAATTAAAAGGAATTCAGGTTTAGTTTTTTTCTGGCAGTCCTGAGGTTTTTTCCTATCAGTGGAGTGATAATCTCTCTACGGGCCACCTCATAGTGTGGAACATATGTTCTAAGGTCTCCATCTCCCTGAGCGGGCAGGTGCAAAGCCTTTCCGCGTAAGGAATGTCCTTACATTTCCCATCAAGTACAGCGGAAGGGAGGGACACATTCTTGTGTTTAATTTTCAAACACCAGAAGGTGGGACAATACAGCTTGGTGATGAAGAGGAAGAAGAAGAAGAAGAGGAGATTGGGTTTATACCCCGCCCTTCACTACCCAAAGGAGTCTCAGAGTGGCTTACAAACTCCTTTCCCTTCCGCTCCCCACAACAGACACCCTGTGAGGTAGGTGGGGCTGAGAGAGCTCTTGACAGAAACGGCTCTTTTTTCAAGAACAGCTCTTATCAGAACTACAGCTTGCCCAAGGTTCCATGTACATAAGTGATCATGGAAACTGGTTCCATGTACGGAAGGGATCATTACACCTTGTCACACAGCATCATGGGGGTATATAATTAAGGTGAAGAGTTGTTGGCTCTCGTTATGCAAGAATTTAATTATTGTGGCAGTAAAAAAAATATTTACGGGGTAGGGTAAGCACGGCTGCTAAAATATAAACGACTGAAAAAGGAAGGTGAGGAGGTTTATGGTTAGGCTAGGCCGCCACTGCTTTAAAGCAGCACATTCCACAGACACTTGTAAATATTGGATTGTGTCCAAGTATACACGTGCTGCGTTCTGTTCTCAGAATGGAATTTTCCTGCCTCCCCTCCCCCCACAGCTCCCTAAATGCTGCCTCCAGGGTTCCCTCTAAGCTGAGTGAGTGTGAGCCAGTTCACAGGTTTTTAGTCTCTGGCTCACACATTTTTGTCTTAGCTCAGGAAGGAGGGCTCCAGAGCAGGCTAATTTATGCAGGAGCCAAATCACTTGCTCACAATTTTAATGCCAGTAGCTCACAAAGGAGAATTTTTGCTCACAAGACTCCACAGCTTAGAGGGAACATTGTCCCTTCCCTCTAAAAGGTAAAGGTAAAAGTTCCCCTTGCTCGAAAGCTAGTTGAATCTGACTCTAGGACTGCGGTGCTCATCTCCGTTTCCAAGCCGAAGAGCCGGCGCTGTCCGAAGACGTTTCCGTGGTCATGTGGTTCAGTTTAGGCAACTGCAGGGGAAGCAAGCACATCCTTTCCTACCCGTCGTACTCTTCAGTCATTTTTGTGTGTAAAGCGAAACAGGTTGCTCATCATGCATTTCAACTTACCATTCCATTGGAATTATTTATTCCATTCATATTAATTTTAGTTACAAATCTAACTGTTGGAGGTGCTTCTGGATATTTAGGACCGCACTCTACCTTCAAGCTGTATATTCTGTTTTCATAATTTGTCTAGTAAGGAAAGAGAAAGAATCAGTCATTACATGAAAGTTAATGCACTTGCAAAAGGCACTGTTAACATACTGAAACGAAGCCAGTTGACCCGATTCCGGTGAACAGGTTGAAGCCCCGTCCAAAATGACTAAAATGGATCATCAGATAAGCTGCTGATGACTTCCGGTATGGCGCGACGACGGGAGGGAGCGCGGGCGTGAGCTCCGCTCCTCCCGAGCTCTTTCGTTCTTATTCGGGCCCCCCAGGGATGGGGGAGCACGACCCGCAGTTTCGGGAAGAGATTGCGGGAGCATGGGGCTTCTTGCTGGACCCCCCCCGAGCTTGGCAAGCGGAGGGGTGCTCCAGAACTGCCCTGAAGCAGGAACGGGAGAAGGCGAAGAACATGGCCGCCATGTTCTTCTGAGTTGCTGCCTCCGGGACTGTTTTTAATTCTTTGTGTGTGTGAAGAAATACGTCGCATTGTTAAACTGTTCTGCTTGTATAAGAAATACCCCTGGAAAGATTTCACATATTTATGAAAAAACCGGCCGTAAGGATTTGACGTGAGGAACTGTGAGTAACGAGATATGTAGGGGGGAGGCGTTTTTTGAGCATCAGTACTTTGATAAAAGGGGGGGGGAAGGCTACAAATAAACTTGTCTGTGAGGGTGAGAGACGAGTGGAAAGGAGGTTATAGATATGGAAGACACTATGGAAAGAGAAACAGAAAAAACAGTTGGAGAACTTTCCTGGGATGATCTTAAAAATTGGTTCGCGGAGGAAGTGAAGCGGACATTTACAGAGACACGTGTGAAAGTTCTGAGAGATGCTGTAAAGGAGGTGTTGGAAGTGAAAGGAAATAAGGAGGAATGGCAAGAAACGAGAAGGCAAGAGGAAGGGTTGGAAAAAGAGAAGGAGAAGGAATTGCAGACTTCCCAGAGATATTTGGTTGAGGAAGAAAGGCAGGAAGCTGACCCCGATAGGGAAGTTTCGAGGAATCAAAGAACATCTAAGCTACGAGCAAGGAAAAAGAGACTGTTACCAGACTTGATGAAGGATAAAAGGAAGAAGGCCAACAGGGAAAAGAAAGTAAAGAAAGAAGTAAAGAACTTTAAAAACTTATGGCAAACATTTATTGGGAACAATGAAAGAGACAAAAGGGAAATGGAAATGGAAATAGATGAGTACAAGGACAGAAGGCACCGGGAAGAGAACAGAGAAAACCAAGTTAGAAAAGAGCTGAAATATTATGAGGACTGTGTTAGTAAAGTTGTAAGATAAACTCTGTACTTCTGTTATGTCTCTCTCCAACTAAGAAACCTAGAAGAACATTTGAAAGGAGATTGTAGAGTATAGGTAGATAACTGTGATATGACCCATTTTTTGTCAATGATGTCTGAAAGTTCAATTGTTAGGTTTTGATTGCAGGGTGAAGTCAGAAGGTGTACCTTAGATTTATTTTTGTTTTTCATTATAAGTTAGGTGGTATGTGGCAATTATGTTTGATACCAGAAGTATTATTTTAAGCTAAGTGGTTTAGTTTAGTGAGGTTGTTATTATGTTATATGATTGACTACCAAAGTTATGTTTAGAAGTAGAATAAGAGAGGTAAGGTAAAGAGAGAGGTTAAATTGGGAGCCAGTTCTGGTATTTAAAGTTAATTTTGTTACTTTATTGTAAAAGTATTTGATTGTAGGTATTATAAGTTGTATGTTTAATTGTTTAAGTTTAGTTTGTATGCAGAAAAGGGCAACTCGAATGATAAAAGGGTTGGAACACTTTCCCTATGAGGAAAGGTTAAAGCGCTTAGGGCTCTTTAGCTTGGAGAAAAGACGACTGAGGGGTGACATGATCGAGGTTTATAAGATTATGCATGGGAAAGAGCAGGTAAAGAAAGAGGTACTTTTCTCCCTTTCTCACAATACAAGAACTCGTGGGCACTCCATGAAACTGCAGAGCGGTCGGGTTAGAACGGATAAAAGGAAGTACTTCTTCACCCAAAGAGTGATTAACACATGGAATTCACTGCCACAGGAAGTGGTGGGTGCTACAAGCATGGACGGCTTCAAAAGGGAATTAGATAAGCATATGGAGCAGAGGTCCATCAGTGGCTATTAGCCACAAGGTATAGCTAGGGGCTCTGGGGCAAGTGATGCTTGGGGAGGGGGTCAACAGTGGGGGGGCTTCTAATGTCCTGGCCCCACTGGTGGACCTCCTGATGGCACTGGTATTTCTGTCCACTGTGTGGCACTGGTATTTCTGTCCACTGTGTGACACAGAGTGTTGGACTGGATGGGCCTTTGGCCTGATCCAACATTGGCGTCTCTTATGTTCTTATGTTCTATATGGTAATATATTTCTGAGATTGAAGTAGCAGGTAGTACTCATGAAATGACTATGAATTGAGTGAGGAATAGAAATGGTTTGGAAAGTGCCTGTGTGTAGGCTTCTCTAAAGATATGGTCTTCGGCTGATATACCGTAAACGGAATATAAATGAATTCCATGGTTGACAAGATTAATATTATAATTATTAGGTTATATAAATTAAATTTTGTGGCGATATTTAGGTGTGGGTTAATACTAATAATGATACAGTAAATAAAGAATGAATTGGTAGCTGATGAGTTATTTAAAGAGGTTAGTTAAGTTCATATTGGGCTTCTATTAAAAAATTGAGAATGAAGGAATAGAAAAATAGGGGATGATGTATTAATGAGGTATTTGGTTGAATGGAGTAATTGCAGAAAACTAGAAGTGTAGGATTAGAATAATTGGTGATGATTCTGTATGATGCATTAATTCTTTGAGCATTAGAATAGGGAGAGTAATAATATATTTTTATAGAAGCAATTTTTTTCCTGAACAATGCGATGTGTTGAGAAAATAATGGATGTGAAGATTTATGTATGTTATGTCTGTTTGTGTTTTAAATGTGTGTTTGTCTTCTAAGTATAAAAATCCAATTAAAAAAAAATGACTAAAATGCTCCTCATCAGGGAAGGAGCAAAAATATAAACGGCAAGGGTAGACCATCAAAAGACACAAAACTTTCACAAGTAAACAGTAGACACCAGTCTATTGCAATACAATAACAATAAATTGAAGATACAATAGAATTGGTGGTCACAATTCAGAAACACTACTTGCAAATTCAAAATACAATTTGATGATAGTGAAAAATATCCAACAAGAGACTCCTCTATATCCTTTGAATATAATAGTGTCCAAAAGACCTCAAAGTCTTTTAGCTAGATCTGTTTTAGCTAGATCTGTTTTAGATAGGTTATACATTATGATGTAATTTTAATATTTTGTATTTTTTCTACTGTTTTACTGTTTTATTAATTATATGTTGTTAGCCGCCCTGAGCCTCCGGGGAGGGCGGGGTATAAATACAAATAATAAATAAATAAATACAAATAATAAAGTCCACAAAAAAAGGCAAAGGATGTCCCAAAGCACAAATAAACTTCTAACAGCCGAAAACGTCCTTCCCAGGTAGGCCAGACGTTTCAAAGCAATCTTCTTCAGTCGTACGGCTGAAAATGGAACCCAATTTCCACACTAATGTAGGCACGGCTCATATCTCAAATGGAACTATGGCTTGCCCAAGGTCATCCAGGAGGTGCAAGTGGAGGAGTGGGGAATCAAACCTGGCTCTTCCAGATTAGAGTCCGCGCACTTAACCACTCCACCAAACTGGCTCCTTTGTTTGAGCAGCAGCCACTGGAGGCACACCAGCTCAAAATAAATTTGATAGCTTATGCAATGTGTTGTAAGAAATTCATTACGCTTAATGACAGGCACTGTGAGTAAAAAAAGTCTTTGTAGATTTTTATCTACCAGCTCTCAGGGAGCAAGACTGTAAACATCTACTGGCTGTAAGCATGCTTGTCATGAATTACTAAAATTTAGCCCTACAAGATTTTACTTAATGGTTACCATGAATATTTCAACTACTTTAAAACAAATTGACTACTAAATGTTGTACTTTTTTAAAATGAAGGTTAACTTGTATCACTGACTCTTGGTGGCCCAATAATCATGCCCGTCCACCTGGTAAGCGTCATGTCTTCATCATCTTCAAGGCCCCAGCTTACTGTACCATCTCCTACTCCTTTCTGACCTTCTTCAAGTTCTTCCAGCAAACGAAAATTACGAGGGACTTTAACTATTTGGGGGGAAATGAAGCAATATAAATAACAATGCCCAAAGTTCTAGCTCACCTCATTTCGCCTATTAGCGTGGCAGGTTGTCCATCACAAAACATTCCAAGCCCATAACTTCGCGTAAAACAGTTTTCAGAGTAACACGCTACCTATGAACGACTGAGAAAAACGAACCTGCTCCATTAATGAACGGTCGTGACACAACAGTCTGCATTGTAAATTCTGCGACAGAGCATCACATGGTTTTGACCTGTTGTGAAATTTGGTAGATCCTCAGAGGTTTCATTTTTAAGTGATTGGTTTCAAAGGTCGTCTCAAGTTTTCCGTCTGGGAGGTTGATAAAAGCATGTCTTATTGCTTTCATAAGTTTATTCGGCCATTTTTTTGGTCATGAAATAAAATTCCTTTTTATAAGGCTTTGTAAACACTGCCAGTGAGCAATACGGCGTTTTAGCACATACTCACAGACTTCTGCCTACTTGTCTTGGCTAGAGTTCAAGTGTTCGCATGTGACTGTGAGTCCCTGGGGGTTAATTGTTGCTGCTGAACATCTGCAGCGGAATGGGGGAAAGCAGAACTGACAATTTGGCCCTTTCCTCACTAGACCTTAAATCCTGGTTCAACCCCGTCCTCGAACTCTCATTCTACACTACACTCAAGTTCACCCCTGTAATTATCTCGGGGTATTTCTTGTTTCCACATTGCAATGAGGTCACCCCCGTTTCGCCCCACACCTGTCCTGGGATAAACGGATGCTTTTATAACCAGGGATAAATGCAAGGTAGTATTGTGTCGCGAGTTGAACTCTGATAAAACCAGGGATGAGATCCAAGTGCGGAAAGGACCCTGCCAAAAGACACCCCTTGTCTGATTCCCTTTCCCCCACCTAATTAGTGTCTCCTGGGCTTTGGGGGATTTTGCAGTTTATTCCATCAAATCTTACTAGGGGGCACAGTGGAATTTAAAATGTCATCGTTCACAGCATGCATGCCCTGCAAATGTAGAAGCTTCTATGAGTTACATTATTTTGAGCTTATGGCTTAGGCTAGAGATTTAAGAGAAAAACAAAGCTAATGTGATAGGTTCCCGACAGCAGCATTTGTTTGCTGTTGGTCAAGACCGACGCTCCCCCTAAGCTGTGGAGTCTTGTGAGCAGAAATTCTACTTTGTGAGCGACTGGCGTTAAAGTTGTGAGCGAGCCATTTGGCTCCTGCATACATTAGTTTGCTCTGGAGCCGTCCCTTCCTGAGCTGAGACAAAAATGTGTGAGCCGGAGGCCAAAACGCTGTGAGCTAGCTCACACTAACTCAGCTTAGAGGGAACACTCTAAGGCCATGCAGTGCATCACACTAACTCAGCTTAGACCTCCTTATCCCATTCCATTCAGCAGAGATCTTCTTATTCCATTCATTTAAAAATTCTTCTTTTCTGTCTTGCCTGGGGATGCAAAAGCCGCTTATATCATTCTCCTTCCTTTGTGTTTGCATATAGCAAAAACACATATCCCTCAAGGAAGGACTAAAACAACCCCCCCCCATAAATTCAGCGCCAGTCGCATAATTTCCCAATAAAAAGGCACCATTTCAAGAGGCGCTAAAAGTCAGCGAATCCTAGCGGCAGCCGGAGCGGCTGGTAGATATCCATCAAGTAACACAGTCACATCTGATTCCTTGTGTAGGTCAACTATTACGCAAGTACTCAGTGCCTGCTCTTAAGTTGGTTCGACCACAAGTGTGCTCGTGTGGCTATTTTTGGAGACCGAACTGAGGAAGGTGCCAACTGAATTTAACAGATGACTGCAAGAGAGTAAAAGATGGAAATCTGAACTGATGGACACATGAAGCTTGATTCTCGTGTCCTCAGGTAGTTTACAACTGAGATGTAGGGGCACAGTCTACTCGGGCTGGGCAAATCCATTACTCCTTATCTTAGCCTGATGCAGGACAGCATTTATTTATTTAATTAATTAGATTTAACTAATTTATTTATTTATTTATTAGATTTCTATCCCGCCCTCCCAGCTCAGGGCCGCTCACACACAGAATAAAATTTCAACAATACAATAAGATAAAATCACATCAGTCAAAATAAATACAATTTTTCAACCCTGCCCCCTACCTGGTGGAATGAGCTCCCGTACGAGATCAGGGGCCCGTGGGATCTAGTACAGTTCCGCAGGGCCTGCAAGACGGAGCTCTTCCACTGGGCTTTAGGTTGAGGCAGCGGACGTCCCTCTTCTTTCCTGGCTATCTCCCCCTTAGTGGCCTGGATTTTAACATTGGTACTGCTGAATTGATATTGGTGGCCTGGACTTTAACAGCCTTTTTGGTGGCAGCTCCTACCTGGTGGAATGAGCTCCCGGAAGAGATCAAGGCCCTGCGGGACCTTTTACAGTTCCGCAGGGCCTGCAAGACAGAGCTCTTCCGCCAGGCTTTTGAGTAAGAGCTGCCGCCGCCACTACCACCACCACGCAACTGCGGAGCGGTACCGCCGGGTTGGGCCGATGGAGCAACTGGAACATCGTGGCCCATGGCGTCCCCCTCCTGATATGCAATGGGGAGTGTGTAATTTTTGTCTTCATGTATCCTGTTAGTTGTGAATTTTTTAACTTCAACTGTTTTAATCTGTTTTATCTTTATTGCACTTTGTGCCTTGTAAGCCGCCCTGAGCCTGCGTGCGGGGAGGGCAGGGTATAAATGAAATGAAATATTGTTGAACCGATATCAGAACTAGCTTGTTTGCACAGTATTTTATGGTTTTATTATTTTAATTGTTGGTAATTGTTGTTTTAATGATATTGTACGGAGATCGTTGTGACCCACCCTGAGCCCATTTACAGGGAGGGTAGTATACAAGTCAAATAAATAAACACATTTTAAAACCAAGACACATAAAAAAAATAAACTGCTAGTAGACATTTCCTCATTTTCTGGTCAGCTCCTAGGTCTCCTTCAGCTGCCTAGGGTGATTGGCCCAGGCAGTATCTAGGGTCCAGTGGGTAAGGGGTCCACCATCATAGATGTCAATGGTTGTTCTTGGTGGTAATGGTGGCGGCTCCAAAGGCTTGGCAGAAGAGCTCCGCTTTACGGGCCCTGCGGAACTGTGAGATGTCCCTGGTCTCTTCTGGGAGCTCATTCCACCAGAGTGGAGCCACCACCAAGAAAGCCTTGGCCCTAGTTGTCACTAGTCTGGCCTCCTTGATGCTCGGGAGAGCCAGCCGATTCTGGGTCCCTGACCGCAGCGCTCTCTGGGGTACATATGGGGAAAGGCGGTCCCTCAGGTATGCAGGTCCCTGGCCATAAAGGGCTTTAAAGGTAAGAAACAGCACCTTGAAGCGGACCTGGTATGCTATAGGCAGCCAGTGCAATATCTTTAGCACAGGTAGGATGCGTTCCCGAATCGGGATTCCCATCAGCAACCCGGCTGCGGCGTTTTGCGCCAGCTGCAGCTTCCGGATATGCGACAAGGGCACCCCATGTAGAGGGCACTACAGCAATCCAGTCTCGAGTTGACCATCGCATGGATCACTGTTGCCGGGTCATTGCGTTCGAGGAAGGGAACCAACTGCCCAATCAGCTGTTTATCGACTGCTTTCAGGTGGGGGTGCTTTCACGGCTTCCCCACAAGGGGCTCCGCTTTAAGCAGGACCTCCCAAGTGCACATGGCCAAGTGCGTTGTAGCTGGGGTGGTGGTGGGATTTTAAACAAGCAAGCATTTACCCCACTATCATCAGGCTGCAACAAAAGCAGTCCCTTCCTCCTTTACCTACGAGGCATGGCTTTAGTGTGCACGATTAGCAAAGCGAGCAGTTCCTGTTTTGGAAAGGGGGGGGGGAAAGCTTACAAGAAATCTTGTTAAAATTGCCCTCCTCTTGTCTCCAACGAAGACTTATAGTGCCCCGTGGTTGCCATGGGAAACAATTTTTGAATCAGAACCTCTCAAAATATAACCTTACGTTACAGACTGAAATAAAGGGATTTTGTATACTGTTTAAATTAACTGCCACCACCCCTCATTGCCTTTGTTTGAACCTAGCTAGGTCACCAACTACAAAACAGGAAACGTTTGTGAATACACGCAACGTTTATAATATTGGTACATCGCCTTAGATCCACTTTCTGAAGTATTCGACAGGTGAACAAGTGTTGTTGCCTAAGGAGTGGTCATCGACCACAACAACAGTCCCGTAAGCATTTAAAACATCCCAGCAGAACTAGAGCCATCTTTCCCCCACAAAGATCGCTAAATGCTATAAGCCCAACATTACCTTTTTTTAAATTGCGGGCTGACAGATTAAACCACTGTGCTAGGATCACTCGCATTATGCCGACAAGGTGCAAAATGATTACTACACAAATTATTGTTAACTCAAGCATTATACAAACATTGCAACAACAATCCCTGCGCTTCTTGATGCATACAATTAGGAACAGTGGTTATCAACAGAAACGGGTGCACAAAATATTATTTTGATCAATAACTGGTACTGCAGATGTTAACGGTCGACTTGTGGTTGCTTTTTCACTGAAGCCAATAAAGTTTTGAAAACTGGCCCTTGATTACAGCCGAGTAAATATATTCTTTCAGGATGACTGAGAAAAACAAGGCCTGAAAAGTGATGAGTTTTAAGTATGGGAAAGAGGACTGGAAAACAAATCGTGACTATGCTATTAGCACCAGCTGCTCTCCTGCAAGCAAAATTACCCTGGTAGGATTGTGTTCAGTTTGCTTTTCTGACTGCATCCAGTCTCTTTTAACGCTAAAGCTTCACTCCTCAAACGTAATGTCACAAAATCATTGACGTCACGGCTACATGCTTCCTGAAAACGAAAATATATCTAGACTAGGAGAGGTTTCCTAGGCTGTAAGGAACATAAACACATCAGGCTTGTTATTTAGGTACTGGGTTGCCATTGGCTACCAAAAATTGCCCCCAAGTGATCAGGTGGTGATTAAGAGTGCCTGCTTTACAGAATTTAGGCCAGCCCAAGTATAGCCCTTACAATTATTTTTCAGTTCAGTGCTGACCGAACTTCTGCCAGTTACGGAAGGAGTACTTCTATTCCAGAAGGTTCCCGTTTTGTTATGCAAAGACATCTGCTATTTACATGCTTTTTGCATGATCAGGTCCCAGAAAATTGATAAAGTCCGCCACCCATTTGTTTGTGCTTTGTGAGCATGGTCTTTTCCTTTAGCATAACTGCTCCTTTACTTACTTTTCCCTGGACCTCAGGCACAATCATAAGGAGAGATGTAAACTTTCAGTAGCTATTGACATTTTCTGTGTGTTTTCAAAGAAAACTGCTCTGGAATGGAATCTGAGCCTTGTTTCGACTACTAAATGAATTAAAAAGGGCATTTCATTCACATAGGCCATCTATTACATCTCATGTTTTTGGACTGAATCTGGGCACTAAAGTTCTAGCCTGAGTTCTATCAAATGCTGGCTCAAGTTAAGAGCAAGGGACCACTGATAATACCTGCAGAGCCCTGCACTGTTTTGGTATAAATGCTTGTTTGGACAAAATAATTTTATCTTTGGTCAGTTACATGATGTGATGGAAAATCTGCAGTTTAAAAGCTGTTATGAAACTGTAGCTGTGCTATTTCTGTTATGTGCCATTCATATCACAGATAAATGCGAACCTCCTTTTTTTAAAAAAAAGTTATTATAACATAACAATATTTCTGAGTTTTTCTTTTTTTATATATAAAAGGGGTTTTGAAATTCACATTTCAGTGGGCAGGCTACTACATTATTTTGTAGACTAGCAACTTTTGAACTTATCTCCACAGCTAATATAGACACAAAATTTTAGTATTATACCATTATAATACTTTTGAACTATATACCATTTGAACTATATACCATTATAATACTTTCATTTCCTGTGAAGTTACTGAAGAAATATTAATTTGATGAACAATGATAATATCAAATAATTTCCACTGATCTCATATCTACCCACATTTTGCTCTTAATGTCAGTACAACAATTTTTGTAAAAAAAATTAAAATCACACTACAGGCTCATTCTTCTGGGATTTTTTCCCCTGAACAAAAGAATATACAAACAACCACTACCAATCCAATGTGATACTTCTGTGTTGTGTAGAAACAGTGGACCACCAAAAACTATTCTGCATTTTTTTGTACTGAAAGTCACTGCATAAACACTAGGCAAAGCTGGGTTAAGATACCTCTTTAACTAGACGTTTTTGGCAGCCTGGCACAAGCCACTATGTGGAAACCAGAGATCGGCCTTCTAATTTATTTATACTAAAATTCCACATGGTTCGCCAACTTGTTTTAAATTGAAAGAGCAAGAGGACATTCTAAGGGTCTCTTAGTAAAGGCATTACAGATCTGTAGTGATTCCAAATTATCAGTTCTTTATTGAGAACAAAAGGAAACTATTGTTGGATTTTACAGTTCCGCAGGGCCTGCAAGACGGAGCTCTTCCGCCAGGCTTTTGAGTAGGAGCCGCCGCCGCCACTACCACCACCGCATAACTGCGGAGTAGGACCGCCGGGTTGGGCCAATGGAGTAACTGGAACATCGTGGCCCATGGCGTCCCCCCCGCTTTCTGACCTTCTGACTTCCTCCTGACATGCAATGGGGAGTGCTTAATTTTAGTCTTCATATATCCTGTTGGTTGTGAATTTTAGCTTCAGTTGTTTTAATCTGTTTTATTGCACTTTGTGCCTTGTAAGTGCTTTATTGCACTTTGTGCCTTGTAAGCCGCCCTGAGCCTGTGTGCGGGGAGGGCGGGATATAAATGGAATTAAATAAAATAATAAATAATAAATAAATCCTGCCAAGAACTATAATTTAGCAGAAGAAGAAAAGGAGGAGGAGAAGAGAGGAGGAGGAGGGGGAAGAGGAAGACGACGAGGAATAGGAAGAGGAGGAAGAGATTGGATTTATACCCCGCCCTTCATTCGGAGTCTCAGAGCGGCTTACAAACTCCTTTCCCTTCCCCTCCCCACGACAGACACCCTGTGAGGTGGGTGGGGCTGAGAGAGCTCTGACAGAAACTGCTCTTTTTCAAGGACAGCTGTGCCAGAGCTTGTGACTGACCCAAGGTCACATCAGCAGGTGCAAGTGGAGGAGTGGGGACTCAAACCCGGTTCTCCCAGATTAGAATCCGCACACTTAACCACTACACCAAACTAGCTCTCTTTAGAAGACTATATAGGCTCCCTTATGCAGTAGAAGCCAATGTGACCCCACTCTCCTCACACCACTTCTTCCTTGGTAGGAAGACTCTTAATAGACCTCAAAATCCTTCTGTGACTCTATTGTAGAAGTCTTTAACAGTTGCCAAAGCATTGGTAAAGAACATATCTAATCATGGATCCACTCAAGTAGAGATAAACTGGATTACGTAAGAACCTAAGAGAAGCCAATGTTGGATCAGGCCAATGGCCCATCCAGTCCAATGCTCTGTGTCACACAATGGCCAAAAATACCATCAGGTGCCATCAGGAGGTCCAGCAGCGGGGCCAGGACACTAGAAGCCCTCCCACTGTTGACCCCCCCCCCAAGCACCAAGAAGACATAGCATCCCTTGCCCCAGACCAAGAGTTTCTAAGAACATTAAAGAAGCCAATGTTGGATCAGGCCAATGGCCCATCCAGTCCAACACTCTGTGTCACACAGTCGGCAAAAACACCAGGTGCCAACAGGAGGTCCACCACTGGGGCCAGGACACTAGAAGCCCTCCCACTGTTGCCCCCCCCCAAGCACCAAGAATACAGAGCATCCCTTGCCCCAGACCTATAAAGGTAAAGGTTCCCTTGCTCGAAAGCCAGTCGAATCAAGTGGTTAAGATGCTGAACTGCAGGCTGTGGAAGGTCAGTAGTTCAGCAGTTCGAGACCCGAGTGTACCGCATGATGGAGTGAGCTCCCGTCTCTAGTTCCAGCTCCTGCCAACCTAGCAGTTCGAAAGCAAGACATTGCAAGTAGATAAATAGGTACCACTTCGGTGGGAAGGTAACAGCGTTCCGTGCGCCTTGGTGTTTAGTCATGCCGGCCACATGACCACGGAAACGTCTTCCGACAGCGCTGGCTCTTCGGCTTGGAAACGGAGATGAGCACCGCAACCCTAGAGTCGGATTCGAGCAAGGGAACCTTTACCTTTAATAACTGGTATGCCTGCTGCATTACACCCAGTTATCTCGCACTTGTACAGTCTACCCTGTTCACCAAGGAATTTACTTGTCATCCAATGTAGAGGCCTTCTGTAGAGGCCTTCCGCCTGATGCAGAAACCACAGCCTGTTTGCTTTCGATGTTACTCTTTAAATTGCTGCTCCCAGTAGCGCTAGCTTTGAGCTTTAAAACTGAATTTCGTGCTGTACATCCTTATGGATTTGTCTTCTGTATCTCGTGGCTGTGCCAGGTTCAGCATGTATGTCCCCTTCAGTGCTCCCTCTAAGCTGAGTTAGTGTGAGCTAGCTCATAGTTTAGCCTCAGGAAGGATGGCTCCGGAGCAGACTCATTTATGCAGCAGCCAAATCGCCCGCTCACGACTTTAATGCCAGCAGCTCACAGAGTAGAATTTTTGCTCAGAGGGCTCAACAGCTTAGAGGGAGCATTGGTCCCCTTCACTCAAAATCTGCCCCAAACATTGAAAACCCACTCGTCAGCTGACCAAGGTTCTTTCAGAAGCACTGCATGACCTTATTCTGGGTAACACTTTACGGCAAGGATTGACGGCGTGGCTTAAACACAATAGCGATTTGTTTGTAAAAATGTAGCTGTGCTGCGACTCATTTGTAAGGCCTCACTGCAGAGCCAGTGGCCTTTGTCAGCTGGGAGTGTCGTCCCAGCATTTATAGGTTCTTGTAATTCTCAGAAGTGGATTATAGCAAAACTTTACTGCAATCCTGCGGTAGGAGGATTAGCCACCAGAAATCTGTGGCCCTGGCGGCCACGGGTTCCCATCAGGACACGCAGAAGGGACAGGAGACGAGGAGGAAAAGAAGGGAAAGATGCCACACATCCAGCTATGTGGTTGCAGGAGGTGAAGGCAGTCATCACTCAAGGGCACACAGCACAAACTTTGCATGCCGAATATCCTGGCCTCTGAAATCTACACAAAGCTCTCATGCAACAGAACCACTACTACCTCAAGTGGGCAATATGGAGTTAGATTCAGGTCCCATGATCTAGTTCAGTATAAAGGCAGCATCCAACTATGGAGATCCTCACTACATCGTCTCACTTTTGATATACACAGATGTTCACTGTTGTCATGATCTGGGCTGTGCCACCAGAGGCCTACTAGGCCCAGGGAGCCTGGCTAGCAGTAGGTGAGGCTGGGCCTACAACTCCCAGAAGCCCCTTGACCAATAGGGAAGAAGAGGGCTGGGGAACAAAAGGACTGGTGCCAGAGCAGAAGCTGTTCTTCTTCCCAGAGGGCAGAGCCAGAAGGAAGGCTGCTGCAGTAAGAAACCCTCATCCTAAGGGAAGGGTGAGTAGTCTAAGGCCACTGCAGATAGTGAGCTACGGACAGTATATTTAGACACGTAAGGGCATTTGATTTCTTTTGTTTTCACCCACTTACTGTTATTCTTCACCTTGTTGTTTGACCTCCTATAAAATAAACCTTTTCCTTGTTGTACTCTGCCTGGTCCTCACGCCTATTATTTGGCCAAAAGGGAGGTCTGAAGGTCTTGGGAGGGTGCTCTGGGCCTTTTCAAGGGAATCCTAAATCCAGAGTGGTGGCAGCGTCAGGTGACACCCCACCTGAGCCGTGACAGGTATATTTACAGGCAGAAAATTGGCCAAGACGATTGTTAATAGTTCTGTCAATTAAAATCCAACAGATATATATTCTGCAAAGTTTACATGAAGGAGCCTTTGGGGAATATTGAATGAATGGTTTTCCATTCAAGTAATGGTAACATACAGTTGAGTGTACAGTCCAAGCTGGAAGCACATGAAGCAACAACTTTGCTAAACCAAAGCAGGCCTGGGCCTTGAGAGGAGTTCTCTTGAGAATTCTTATGGAATCTACCTTGAGTTCCATGACAGACGAAGGGCAAGATAGTAATGTAATAAAAATGTTTAGATAAAAATGTTAAGATCCAGGTCACCAAACCATCTCCCTGTTACCAGAGGGAATATTCACAGCCTAAATCCAAGTAGTAGTCGAATACAATTCATTAATTTTATTTCACCTTCTGCGATCAGCTGGCTTATGCCAGTATCTAAGAAGAGAATACCACAATCCCTTGGGTAATCAAAGCACGTATTATTATTCAGATGACCATTTTTTAATACCGGTTTGATGTGTCATGGTTACGGGCCTGTATTCTCAAAGAAAGAGTTGATCACGTTCTTTTACTTCTTCTGGATCAGTTAAAAAATAACTAGCGGGCAACAGTATTATATACGCCAACACCATTGTATTTTACTTCATATTAATTGGAAATACCCCCCTTCCCCATTTCCTATTCACAGCTACTGCAGCAGTTTCGTCCATCCTCCAGCGGGGTTGTGCATGAAAAAGGTGGGGGGGGGGGGAAATCACTCTTCTACAATACTCTGAAAATTTGGGTGGGGTGGGGTGAGAAGAGATAAATCCTAGAAAGCAAACGAAATGCAAAAAAAAAAAGCTCAAGCTTCACCACAGACTGCGGTGAACAAAACCAGGTTTGCTTTTTTGAGTTTTGCAGTCAGCCGACAAGACCAAAGACAGGAAAAGTTGGAAGCAACAATATTAGTTAAATTAAATTTTATAAGCAAGATATACCCCCCACCCCCCAACACTGGCACTGATTAGTACACGATCAGTAAAGTTATGGAGACAGCATACTGGATTTAATTTCAGTACACAAATCCTGTCCTCCTCTTTAGAGACATAGGGCTCTTTTTGTAGTAGGTACTCATTTGCATATTAAGTGACACACCCCTAATGTAGCCAATCCTCCAAGAGCTTACAGAGCTCTTCTTACAGGGGGCTACTGTAAGCTCTTGGAGGATTGGCTACATTAGGGGTGTGTCACTTAATATGCAAATGAGTACCTACTACAAAAAGAGCCCTATGTCTCTAAAGAGGAGGACAGGATTTGTGTACTGAAATTAAATCCAGTATGCTGTCTCCATAACTTTACTGATCGTGTACTAATCAGTGCCAGTGTTGGGGGGTGGGGGGTATATCTTGCTTATAAAATTTAATTTAACTAATATTGTTGCTTCCAACTTTTCCTGTCTTTGGTCTTGTCGGCTGACTGCAAAACTCAAAAAAGCAAACCTGGTTTTGTTTACTGCAGTCTGTGGTGAAGCTTGAGCTTTTTTTGCGTTTCGTTTGCTTTCTAGGATTTATCTCTACTTTGTGAGCTACTGGCATTAAAGTTGTGAGCGAGCCATTTGGCTGCTGCCTAAATTAGCTTGCTCTGGAGCCCTCCTTCCTGAGCCAAGACAGAAATGTGGGAGCCGGAGGCTAAAAAACTGTGAGCTGGCTCACACTCACTCACCTTAGAGGGAACTCTGCCACCAACATCATTCATTAACACAGTACTCAAAGAAAAGAGCGGTCCCCTTCTTGATGAACCAAACGCCAACTACCCCAAGCCAAGAAACTGTGAGCTGGCTCACACTCACTCACCCTAGAGGGAACACTTCATTCATTAACACAGTACTCAAAGAGCTGTCCCCTTCTTGAGGAACCAAACGCCAACTACCCCAAGCCAAATCCTGCAGGCTTTCCCAGGGAAAACTCAAGCCCCTGAATAAACAATCAGCCACCCCCCCTCCCTGTCCCCAACCAAAGGGCCCCCCGCACTACCTGCACTGTCCCTCTTGACCAAGGCTCTTTCCAAGCTGTGGAGTCTTGTGAGCATAAATTCTACTTTGTGAGCTACCGGCATTAAAGTTGTGAGCCGGCAATTTGGCTGCTGCATCAATCAGTTTGCTCTGGAGCCCTCCTTCCTGAGCGGAGACTAAAATGTGTGAGCCGGAGGCTAAAAAACCGTGAGCTAGCTCACACTGACTCAGCTTAGAGGGAACACTGCCTCTGACCAATGCTCCCTCCAAGCTGTGGGGTCTTGTGAGCCAGAATTCTACTCTGTGAGCTGCTGGCATTAAAGTTGTGAGCAAGGGCTCTGGCTGCTGCATCAATTAGCCCTGCTTCCTGCGCTCAGACGAAAACATACGAGCCGGAGGCTTAAAAAACTGCAAGCTAGCTCACTCTAGCTCAGCTTAAAGGGAGCCCTGCACCTCTGACACCACTAATGCACCCCCACACTGCTGCCATTAAAGCTGTGAGCAAGGGCTCTGGCTGCTGCATCAATTAGCCCCCCTTCCTGCGCTCAGATGAAAACGTACGAGCCGGAGGCTTAAAAAACTGCTTAGAGGGAGCCCTGCACCTCTGACCCCACTAATGCACCCCCACACTGCTGCCATTAAAGCTGTGAGCAAGGCCTCTGGCTGCTGCATCAATTAGCCCCCCTTCCTGCGCTCAGATGAAAACGTACGAGCCGGAGGCTTAAAAAACTGCTTAGAGGGAGCCCTGCACCTCTGACACCACTAATGCACCCCCACGCTGCTGGCATTAAAGCTGTGAGCAAGGGCTTTGGCTACTGCATCCACTAGCCACCCTTCCTCAGCTAAGATGAAAACTTGCGAGCCGGAGGCTAAAAAACTGTGAGCTAGCTCACACTAGCTCGGCTTAGAGGGATCGCTGACCAATGCTCCCTCCAAGCTGTGGGGTCCTGTGAGCCAGAATTCTACTTTGTAAGCTACTGGCATTAAAGCTCCCGAGCCACCCTTCCTGAGCTCAGACGAAAACGTGTGAGCCGGAGGCTAAAAAACTGTGAGCTAGCTCACACTAGCTCGGCTTAGAGGGAATGCTGATCCAATGCTCCCTCCAAGCTGTGGGGTCCTGTGAGCCAGAATTCTACTTTGTGAGCTACTGGCATTAAAGCTGTGAGCAAGGCCTCTGGCTGCTGCATCTACTTGCACCCTTCCTGAGCTCAGATGAAAATATGCGAGCTGGAGGCTAAA
>NW_015168188.1:64257-65569 GCF_001447785.1 Gekko japonicus | reverse complement strand
CCCCCCCCCCCCCTTCCACGGGGCAGAAAAGTGCCAGGCGTGTGTGCCGACCTGCAAAGGTGCTCGATTGGAAAAGAGGCACTTGTGAGTGGGCACCAAAAGAACTGGTGACCGGTGTGTGCACGGTTTGCCTGCCTCTCTCAGAGGAACTCGCCACCAGCTTCATGCAGATCCAGCTGACTGAAGCCATCCTGGCCCGCCCCCCAGTGCCGCCGCTGCTGCCCAGCCTGGATCCTAGTGGCCACCAGTGGGTGACGGGAAAGATTGGGGGGGAGGCAGTGCAGATTTGGGAGGGGGCATTGCCCCTGGGGGCCACCAGATTTGGGAGGGGGCATTGGCCCTGGGGGGGGGCGCACCAGTGGGTGACCGGGAAGATTTGGGGGCAGTGCAGATTTGGGAGGGGGCATTTGCCCCTGGGGGGCCACCAGTGGGTGATGGGGAATATTTGAGGGGCCGTGCAGATTTGGGAGGGGGCATTGCCCCTGGGGGCCCTCCAGTGGGTGCATCAGTGGGCGACGGGGAAGATTTGGGGGGCAGTGCAGTTTTGGGAGGGGGCATTGCCCCTGGGGGCCACCAGTGGGTGACGGGGAAGATTTGGGAGGGTACATTGCCCCAAGGTGCCCCCTGGTGGCGACAGGCCTGTCTGGCGCCTTTGTCCACCTCGATAGGACAGCAAGAACATCTGGCCGGCCTCTCCCGCCCAACCGCAGTCCGCCTGCTTTGCGACAAAAGACCGAGACAAAGGGCCCACGACATCGCACTGCGACTGAGAGAAAAATACCATTTATTTACAAGTAGAAACATTTTATTATTTAAAATGACACCATTTCATTGCTAAACTCTCTACAAAGGCGAGTATTAGAAGGCAGCTGGTGGGGGGGGGGGCACCCCTCAGGCTGTGTCCCTCCCGACGGGGACCCGACTTTCACGCGGGGCCCCCTCGTTGCGGCCGGCAACGGAGCCGGCTCAGGATCTCCTCCTGCTCGGCCAGGACGAGCTCCGTCTGGAATCGGCGCTTTGGTCTCCTTGGCCGGTGCCGCGGGCTTTTCTTTCTCCCGAGCTTCACCGCCTAGTGGGCAGCCGGCACGGAAGGCAGAGCACGCCACTGGCCCGTCAGAGGAGAGGACTCCCTGCAGGGAGCTGGAGGAGGCCGCTATTTTCAGGGCCCGGCCTCGTTCTGAAGAGCCACGGCAGCGAATGCCATGTGTCGGGGCTCTTCCCTCTGGCTTGCGCCTCCGACCAGTCCTGGCCCTCAACCGGCCAGGCCCTCTCCCCAGCCAGGCCCTCTCCCCACCCCGCCTCCCCCCGAGCT
>NW_015168188.1:62535-64044 GCF_001447785.1 Gekko japonicus | reverse complement strand
GGTGGGTGGGGCATGTCTGGGAAGGGAGGGCCGACACAGCTGGTCGTAGCCCCCCGCCTGCGCAATTTTCAAGGGAGGGAGCCAGTGGTGGTGATGGTGGGGGGACCCTCTTCGCCAGGGATGCTTCGAAGAAATCCACCGCGGTGGTTTCAACTATGCTGGCTGATACATAGTGGTGGTGGGGGGTGTCCCACTGGTTCAGGGAGGGGGAAGATTCTCTTTCTAGATGTTGAAGGCTGCAGGGGGCGATGGCAAAGCTGGCAAAAGACGCCCAACCCCCGAATGGCCACTGGGATTCCCCCTCCCTCCCCAGGAGTGCTGGGATCACGGGCAGGGCGGGCACCGCGCTAGGGGGCATCCCGGCAAGGCGGCTCTGGTCCCTCGTCCTCACTCGGGCAAGGAGGGGAGAGGCGGCCCGCTGGCGAGCCGCGAAGGGGGGAGGCTTCCGGGGACGGCCGGGGGGCGGTGGCACCCTGCTCCCTCCCCTCGGGGAGGACACGGGATGGGAGAGGCGCAGTTAGAATCTGGAGCTCTTCTGTGACTTGGAGTTGGCCTGGGGGGAAGAAGAGAACTTGGTCAGAGAACCCCACCCTGGGAAGCCGGAACAGCCAGCGCTGTCCCCAGACCAAAAAACCACACAGCATCTGTGCACACGCGCACACACACACACGTCACAACTGGGAAGCTGTCCTGTGCACAAACCCAGCCGTGTTTGGTGTAGTGGTTAAGTGCGCGGACTCCAATCTGGGAGAACCGGGTTTGATTCCCCACTCCTCCACTTGCACCTGGCTGGATGACCTTGGGCAAGCTGTAGCTCTGTTAAGAGCTGTCCTTGAAAGAGCAGTTTCTGCCAGAGCTCTCTCAGCCCCACATGCCTCACGGGGTGTCTGTTGTGGGGAGGGGAAGGGAGAGGAGTTCTTAAGCCACTCTGAGACACATTTGGGTAGTGAAGGGCGGGGTATAAATCCAATCTCTTGGTGTAGTGGTGAAGTGCGCATCCACTTGCACCTGGCTGGATGACCTTGGGCAAGCTGTAGCTCTGTTAAGAGCTGTCCTTGAAAGAGCAGTTTCTGCCAGAGCTCTCTCAGCCCCACATGCCTCACGGGGTGTCTGTTGTGGGGAGGGGAAGGGAGAGGAGTTCTTAAGCCACTCTGAGACACATTTGGGTAGTGAAGGGCGGGGTATAAATCCAATCTCTTGGTGTAGTGGTGAAGTGCGCGGACTCTAATCTGGGAGAACCGGGTTGGATTCCCCCCTCCTCCACTTGCACCTGGCTGGATGGCCTTGGGCAAGCCGTAGTTCAGTTAAGAGCTATCCTTGAAAAAAAAGCAGTTTCTGTCAGACCTCTCTCAGCCCCACCGACCTCCTCACAGGGGTGTCTGTTGTGGGGAGGGGAAGGGAAAGGAGATTGTAAACTGCTCTGAGACACCTTTGGGTAGTGAAGGGCGGGGTATAAATCCAATCTCCTCCTCCTCCTCCTCTTCTTCTGGTTAAGTGCGCGGACTCTAA
>NW_015168188.1:58492-58605 GCF_001447785.1 Gekko japonicus | reverse complement strand
TCTCGTGGGGGATCAGGAAGCGATTTTTCTCCAGGCCAGTTTGGCCAGGGATCCTGGAGTTGTGGGTTTTGTTTTTTTGTCATCGTCTGGGTATGGAGCAGGGGTCACTGGGG
>NW_015168188.1:47382-58354 GCF_001447785.1 Gekko japonicus | reverse complement strand
TTCACACAGCCAATGGATCCCTGCTGGTGCTTCCTCAAGGCCTCCCTAGACCCGCTTTCCTTCCCCCTCTGCACGTGCAGCTCCTGGCTCACGCCACCCCTCAGCCCTGATTCAGCTGAGACTCCCCCCCCGCATCTGCCACTGGCATTCGGGGGGGTTGGGGGGTCATTTCCAAAGGAAGGGCCAGAGGTCCCAGCTGCCCTGCCCCCCCCCCCCCCCCCCCCCCCGGCTAGGGTTCTATCAGCCTCTTCTTGAATCTCTCTTCCTCCAGCCTTTTCCCCATCTGCTACAGAGCATGGATTCAAGCATTTCACCTGATTTTGCAGTCGTCCGAAGCGGTGACAATAAGGCTGAAATTTGAAATCTACTGTTCAGAGCAAAAACTAGATCACCCGGGGGTGTGTGTGTGTGTTACCAAGCTGTGCCAACAACTGTACCACTACTGGCACCGACAGTACCAACGGCGCCGCTAACCGAGGCTAACTGAGGCTTTACAGCTGGGTGTGAGGCGGTGGACAGTGTCCAGTTGACAGCCGATATCGGAAGACTCGCCATCTTTTAATATAAGTTGTATGATGTGTGTGCCTCCAACTGTCCCGTCGATCGAAGAAATTGCTTTGGCGGGCACACGAGAGAGGGCCTTTTAAGTGGCAGCCCCGCAATTATGGAACACAGAGAAGAGTGCCTGCACCCCCCTCTCTCGATCTCTAGGAAGCAGCTAAAGACGTGGGGTTTTTTCGGGACCGCATTTGGTTAAGTACGTTTACTAGCAGTCCTGAGCAGTGATTTTAAATTCTGGTTTTATGTTTTCGGACTATTTCATTCTATTGTTTTATGACTGATACGATCATGAAATTATTCGGAGACCATCTTGTTTTCATGGAGCACTTTATTCTTGTTTTTGTTGTTATTTAATGGTTTTGTTTCATCTTGTTTTTATGCATGGGCCTGTGCCAGTATCGCGGGTCCCACTTCTTGTAAATACATAAACCCAATTCACCTAAAATGTGGTGTTGGATGAGACTCCCAGGTACACGAAAAAAAGACAAATAAGCAGGTTCTAGATAGAATCAAGCTAAAGCAACTACACTGAGGGCTCTCAAAGTTTGGTCCCATGATGTGAAGATGAGAGTCCCTGGAAAAGTCAATCATGCTAGGAAAACCTGAAGGCAGCAGAGGAAGAGGGAGACCCAACGTGAGAGGGATTGGCCCGGTCAAGGAAGCCACAAAGGCCCTTCCGTTTCAAGACCTGAGTGAGCCTGCTAACAATAAGACGTTTTGGAGGCTGCTCATTCAAAAGGTTATGAATTCGCAGGGCCACCGGAAGTCGGAAACAACTCGACAGCAGTGAAAACACACCACGAGCTGTTTCGAGCTCTGTTGGGAAGAAAGGGACCGAGCAAATGTTTTAAAAGAGTGAATCAAAGACTTCCTGAGCCTGAGAGACTCCAAGGGCTTGCCCGAGTTCTGAGAGACTCGGACAGGAGGAGGAAGAGGGAAGAGCGCGGCGGGACGCCCTGCGTGAGGAGCGCGGCAGAGTCTCCATCTTGGGAGCGCCTCCCTGCGTGAAAAGCTCTTTGCGGGCAGAAGCAAGGAAGCAAGAGCACGGCAAGGGAGAGTCAACCCTTTCCCCCTGTGGAGTGCCGGCCTTCCCTGGCCCCTCGGGCTGGATGGTGCCTAGCAACCCCCATCAGCATGAAAAGCTGTAGCGGTGACGAGGGCAAAAGGGCACCATGGGGAAAGGGGCTCCATGGTTTGATTGCCACATTCTGCCCAGAGGGCTCCCCCCTTGCCTCCCGGCTGCTTCCTTCTCCCGTGGAGCTTCTCCTCCCTCCCTCGAGTATTGCGGGTCCCCCTTCTGGTAAATACATAAACCTGATTAACCTAAAATGTGGTGTTGGATGAGACACCCAGGAACATGAAAAAAGACCAGGGCTATTTTTGGGCAGGAACGCACAGGAACGGAGTTCCGGCTGGCTCCTGAGTTAGCCACTCCCAGCAGGAACTCATTAGCATAATAGGCCACACCCAGCAGCAGAAACTCATTAGGATTGGCTACGTTAGGGGTGTGTGGCCTAACATGCAAAGGAGTTCCTGCTACAAAAAAAGCCCTGGGTCTTGACAACAAACAAGGTAAACAGAATAAGAAGGGAAAGGTGGGTGTGGCTGGATGTCCACACTTCTGGTAACATGGGGGTGCGGCCTAATAGGCTAATGAGTGGTGCGGTCAGGGTGTGGCCTAATATGCTAATGAGTTTTGCTGTTGGGTGTGGCCTATTATGCTAATTAGTTCCTGCTGGGCTTTTTCTACAAAAAGACAAATAAGCAGGTTCTAGAGCGAATCAAGCTAAAGCAACTAAACTGAGGGCTATCAAAGTTTGGTCACATGATGTGAAGACAAGAGTCCTTGGAAAAGTCAACCATGCTAGGAAAATCTGAAGGCAGCAGAGAGAGAGGGAGACCCAACGTGAGATGTATCGGCCCGGTCAAGGAAGCCGCGGCCCTTCCATTTCAAGACCTGAGCGAGCCTGCTAACAAGAAGACATGTTGGAGGTTGCTCATTCAAAAGGTTATGGATTCACAGGGCCACCAGGAGTCGGGAACGACCCGGCAGCACTTAAAACACACACCACGAGCCGTGCCGAGCTCTGTCAGGAAGAAAGGGACCGAGCAAATGTTTTAAATAAGAGAATCAAAGACTTCCTGAGCCTGGGAGACTCCAAGGGCTTGCCCGAGTTCTGAGAGACGCAGACAGGAGGATGGAGAGGGAAGAGCTTTTGTGGCGGAACGCCCTGCGTGAGGAGCGCGGCAGAGTCTCCATCTTGGGAGTGTCTCCCTGCGTGGAAAAGCTCCTCGCGGGCAGAAGCAAGAAAGTGAAAGCACGGCAAGGGAGAGCAAACCCTTTCCCCCTGCGGAGTGCCGGCCTTCCCTGGCCCCTCAGGCTGGACGGTGCCTAGCAACCCCGTCAGCATGAAAAGCTGTAGCAGTGACGAGGGCAAAAGGGCACCGTGGGGAAAGGGGGCTCCATGGTTGGACTGCCACATTCTGCCCAGAGGGGCTCCCCCCTTGCCTCCCCACTGGGAGAGCCAGTTTGGTGTAGCGGTTAGGAGCGCGGACTCCAGTCTGGGAGAGCCAGGTCGGGGAGTGAAGGGCGGGGTATGAATCCAATCTCTTCTTCTTCTTCTTTTACCTCACAGAGGGTGTCTGTGGTGGGGAGGGGAAGGGAGAGGAGTTTGTGAGCTGCTCTGAGACTCCTTCGGGTAGTGAAGGGCCATGGGGTATGAATCCAATCTCTCCTTCTTACCTTGCCCTTGGGTGAGGCGGCTGTCCTGGGGGACCTCCGGCTGCTGCCCCGGGGGGAATTTTTCGGAGTCACTTTCCGGTTGGCCCCGCGGCGCAGAAGGCTGTTGCCTATTTTCTTCGGCGTGTTGAGGATGCTGAAGGCCAGCGACTGGCGCCTCTCGGTCTGCAGTTGAGAAAGGAGCACGTTCGTTCTGGGATGTTAGGGTCTTGTCCCCCCCCCCCCCCCAAGCCCTTAAAAACTGCAGGATGAGGGAGCCCACTGAACATAGGAACACGAGAGAAGCTAAGGTTGGATCAGGCCAATGGCCCCTCCGGTCCAACACTCTGTGTCACACAGGGACCAGAAATACCAGTGCCATCAGGGGGTCGTTTTGAAGACCTGGTGGCAACACACACACGTAATCACCAGAAAGATCCAGCTTCAGAGAATGTTTCGGAAACATTGGATGTAGCCAGTTCGGTGTGGTGGTTAAGTGTGTGGATTCCAATCTGGGAGAACCGGGTTTGATTCCCCACTCCTCCACTTGCACCTGCTGGATGACCTTGGGCAAGCCATAGTTCTGTCAGAGCTGTTCTCGAAAAAGAGCAGTTTCTGTCAGAGCTCTCTCAGCCCCACCTACCTCACAGGGTGTCTGTTGTGGGGAGGGGAAGGGAAAGGAGTTTGTAAGCTGCTCTGAGACACCTTTGGGGTAGTGAAGGACTGAGTGTAAATCCAATCTCTTCTTCTTCTCATAGATAGACAGACAGATGGATACATATTGAGAGCCAGTTTGGTGTCGTGGTTAAGTGTGCGGACTCTAATCTGGGAGAACCGGGTTTGATTCCCCACTCCTCCACTTGCACCTGCTGGGTGACCTTGGGCAAGCCCTAGTTCTGATAAGAGCTGTACTTGAAAAAGAGCAGTTTCTGTCAGAGCTCTCTCAGCCCCACCTACCTCACAGGGTGTCTGTTGTGGGGAGGGGAAGGGAAAGGAGTTTGTAAGCCTCTCTGAGTGAAGGGCGGCATATAAATCCAGTCTCCTCTCTCTCTCCTCTTCTAGTGAACTGAGCAGGGCTTGGCCCTAGCAGCTACATGGGCTGGCACCCACCGCATATGGGATAAGCCATCCATTGACTAAATGCGGCTGTCTGTGCGCCGCAGCACACCGCATTCCAACAAGGCGTTGGTGCTTCGCTAGCGGCATTCTACCTGTAAAGCAGACACACACACCCCGCGGCCACACTGTTCCCATTTTACAGGTGGGGAAAACTGAGGTCGAGAGGGAAACTTTCGCCTGGGGATCCAGTGGGGAACTGAGGGCTTAGCGGGGATTTGAACCCAGGCAACAGTCTAAATTTGGCACAATGGGTTGCCTGGCTTGGGGCAATCCAGTGCTAAGATTTCTCGAGGGAACAGTGGAGGTTATGAGGTGGAAGGGGGGGGCCCACAGGACGCAGGGACCAGTGTTCCCTCTAAGCTGAGTTAGTGTGAGCCAGCTCACAGTTTTTTAGCCTCCGGCTCACACAGTTTTGTCTTAGCTCAGGAAGGAGGGCTCCAGAGCAAACTAATTTGTGCAGTAGCCAAACTGCTCGCTCACAACTTTAATGCTCGTTGCTCACAAAGTAGAACTTTTGCTCACAAGACTCCACAGCTTAGAGGGAGCATTGATGGGGACTGGAACCTGAAGGGGGAGTAGCAGAAACTAAGCATGGAGATCTGAGGGTGTCGTTCCCACCCCCACCCCCGATGACAAGAAGTTTGCATTGCTGGACAATGTCACTCACCCCGGGGTATGACAGCTCCCCCCCCCCCCCCCCACCGCACTCCCCGCAGCGAGAGATTAGAAGCCTCTCCCTCTATGAGCCCCGAAGGGCTTTACGATCTGCCAATCAACACCTTCTGGTGGTCGCCATCCCCGGGAACATCCGCCTCGCCTCGAGCCGGGGCCTTTTCAGCCCTGGCCCCCACCTGGTGGAAATGAGCTCCCAGACGAGATCAGGGCCCTGCGGGACCTTTGACAGTTCCGCAGGGCCTGCTAGATGGAGCTCTTTCGCCAGGCTTTTAACTAGGGCGACGGACGGTCCCTCCCTCTTTACCGGGGCTCCCCTCAACGGGTCAGAGCTGCACACCAGAGTTGGCATCTGTGAGGTTTTAATGCCAATGACAACGGCACCGGACGAAGGCCACGGTGGTATCTTATTGGTGTTTTAATTGTATTAATTGTGTACATTCTATTTTTATCAAATTTCATGGAACCCGCCCTGAGCCTGCCATGCGGGGAGGGCGGGACGTAAGTCGGATAAAAATAAAAACAAATAAAGATTTCACCAGATAATTTTCAGAAGTCAGAAAAATACTTGATTGTACACGTCTTAACTGTGGCAAGAATTATATTCGCAAAAACATGGAGACAGGAAAGGATGCTATCAAAGCAAGAATTTATCAATAAATTTATGGAGGCTGTAGAATCAGATAATTTTAATTTGAAATGACAAGGAAGAGAAGAATCCATTCTCTTTAAAAACTGGTCATGTGTACATGAATGGCTAGAGAGCTTCTGTTGAATTATAGGTCACAGAACGTGATTATAGTTAACGTGATTATAGTTATTGTTAGCCGCCCTGAGCCTTCGAGGGCGGGATACAAATCTAAATAATAAATAAATAAATAAAATAAACCCTCTAGCTGCCATTTTTTCTATATTTTCTCCAGAAAAGCAAAGGAGAAAGGGAAAGTCCCTACTGTGTTGTGTTTATGTTTGTTGTGCTGGATTGTTTTTTCCTTCTTCTTTTTGCTGTTTGTTGAAATACAATAAAAGAGATTAAATAAATAAATAAAATAAAGTGGAGGTGGAAAGGAGATTGTAAGCCGCTCTGAGACTCCTTTGGGTAGTAAAGGGCAGGGTATAAATCCAATCTCCTCTTCTTCTCATAGATAGAGAGACAGATGGATACATATTGAGAGCCAGTTTGGTGTCGTGGTTAAGTGTGTGGACTCTCATCTGGGAGAACCGGGTTTGATTCCCCACTCCTCCATTTGCACCTGCTGGGTGACCTTGGGCGAGCCGTAGTTCTGATAAGAGCTGTTCTTGAAAAAGAGCAGTTTCTGTCAGAGCTCTCTCAGCCCCACCTGCCTCACAGGGTGTCTGTTGTGGGGAGGGGAAGGGAAAGGAGTTTGTCAGCCGCTCTGAGACTCCAAGTGAAGGGCGGGGTATAAATCCAATCTCTTCTCTTCTTCCCTGCCCTTCCCGCTCCCCCTGGCCCTGCCTGCTGAAGGAGCCGCCGGTTCCCCGCCCACGCCGCTCACCTGCTTCTCGGCAGCCTGGGCTGCCCCCTTCTTGCCCCCCGCGAGGGAGCCGCGCTTGACCTCCTCGTTCCGCCGCTTGGGGGTCTGGGGCCGTGGGAAGCAGATGGAGGACTTCTTGGCCTGCAGCGGGGTGGGGTGGGGGAGAGACAAGAGAGTTGGCACTTCGGGCAGAAGCCGCGCAGTCGGGGGAAACTGGCAACACTTACGGAAACACGAAGGAACTCACCCCTTCCCACTGCCCCCCAGTCCTGCTGGGTGGCCGAGGAGGACAGAAGGGAGGAATCCCAGGGAGGCAGGAGAGGGAGGGAGACTTGACTGCCGGCAAAGGTCCCTTCTGCTCCGGAGGAGGAGTACACACACCCCCCCGGATGTGCTAGCTCTCCCCCGTTCCAGGGTGCCTTTCTCCACAAAGGAATCTCCGCTCTCTTCCATCATGCACTTCCCTGCCCCACCCAAGCTTTCAGAGGTGAAGACCATCCAGTCCCACATTCTGCGTCACACAGAGGCCAAAAACACCAGGGGCCATCAGGAGGTCCAGCAGCGGGGCCAGAACTCCAGAAGCCCTTCCACTCTTGCCCCCCTCCCCAAGCACCGAGAATACAGAGCATCCCTTGCCCCCAGACATAAGAACATAAGAGAAGCCCATGTTGGATCAGGCCAATGGCCCCTCCAGTCCAGCACTCGGTGTCATACAGAGGCCAAAAACACCAGGGGCCATCAGGAGGTCCAGCAGCTGGGCCAGAACTCCAGAAGCCCTCCCACTGTGGCCCTCCAAGCACCGAGAAGACAGAGTATCACTTCCCCCAGACATAAGAACATGAGAGAAGCCAATGCTGGATCAGGCCAATGGCCCACCCAGTCCAACACTCTGTGGCACACGGTGGCCAAAAACACCACGGGGCCATCAGGAGGGTCCACCAGCAAGCCAGGAGGGGCAGCCCCCATGTGTGTGCCTGAAGACCCACCGGGGGAGAGGGGACCCTCCACTCTTTTAGCACGCCAGGATGATCACCTTGAGGGGTCCCTCCTGTGGGCCTCAAGGCAGGTGACAGATCTAGTAAATGGGACGCGGGATGGGGTGGTGTGGTGGAGTCTAGGGCTGGAATATCCCAAGTCGGTTGACAAAGGAAGCTTGGAGTCTTGAAAGCTCACGCCCCGAAAATCCTGTTGGTCTCCCATGGGTGCCAGCTCACAGTTCTTTAGCCTCCAGCTCACACATCTCTGTCTTAGCTCAGGAAGGCTGGGGCTCCAGAGCAAACTAATTTCTGCAGCAGCCAGATCGCTCGCTCACCACTTGAATGCCCAGGAGCTCACAAAGTAGAATTTTTGCTCACGAGACGCTACAGCTTAGAGGAGGGAGCCTTGCAGCCAGTGTTCCCTCTAAGCTGAGCGGGTGTGACCTAGCTCACCGCTTTTTAGCCTCCAGCTCACACATTTTTGCCTTAGCTCAGGAAGGACGGGGCTCCAGAGCAAAATGATTTAATGCAGCAGGCAAATCGCTCGCTCACCACTTTAATGCCCAGCCGCTCACAAGGTAGGATTTTTGCTCACGAGACGCCACAGCTTAGAGGAGGGAGCCTTGCAGCCAGTGTTCCCTCTAAGCTGAGCGAGTGTGAGCCAGCTCACAGTTCTTTAGCCTCCGGCTCACACATTTTCGCCTCAGCTCAGGAAGGAGGGGGCTCCAGAGCAAACTAATTCATGCAGCAGCCCAACCGCTCGCTCACCACTTGAATGCCAGGAGCTCACAAAGTAGGATTTTTGCTCACAAGACTCCGCAACTTAGAGGGAGTAACGACTCCCTTCTTCGTGCCCACCCCACCTCCTGGCTTGCACACATCGGTTCTTCCCACTCGCTGTCAGCTAAGCTGCCATGAGTAAGGAGAGGCTCTCTAATTGTTATGCATTCCTTCCCATGCGCTTAATTGCTTCACAGCTGCAACGCTTATCTGTAAAGAGTTACTGGAGGAGTTGTGGTGTCTACCTTTCGTGGGATCGTCCTGGTTCCCAGCTTCGCTACCGCTAGAGACTCTGGCCGTCTCCCACACGCGGGAGCCCATCTAATTGGGTATTGCTAGGAGGGGTGTGTGCATATGAATGCCCTATATCCTATTATGCGCATAGGTAGTCCGCCATTCCTAACAGTGTTCCTGTTACTGCATCTATGGCTTTTCAATAAAGGTAAAACCTTCCTGGAAGCGTGTACTTCATTGTTTTGCTGTGGACCCTGACACTTGCCGGAATCCCCAGGCCGGCCCCCCCCGCCACGAGCAACTCCCCCCCCCCGCTGGCTCGAGCCCACCGTTCCCCGTTCCCCTCCCACCCACCACGAGAGGCTGCTGCCGGGCGGCTCACCTCCGGGGTGCCGGGCCCCTGCTGGGACTCCGTCAAGCTGCGCTTCCTCTGCTGCCGGGTGGCCACCCCTCCGGCCCCCCAGGCGGAGCTCAGGGTGCTGCGGCGGGTCATGGGGCCCTCCGCGATCTGGGAGGGGAGCATGCTGGCGCGCCGGAGCGTCTCCTTGGGGTCTCCGGTCTTCATCTCCTCGTCCGTGATGCTGGTCAGGGACTGGGAGGGCTGCAGAAGGGGGGGTGGGGGTGGGGGGAAAGAGCGCCGTCAGACAAAGGACTCACACGTAGAAGGAGAAGGAGAGATTGGATTTACACCCCTCGCCCTTCACTACCCAAAGGTGTCTCAGAGCGGCTTACAAACTTCTTTCCCTTCCCCTCCCCATCACAGATGCCCTGTGAGGTAGGTGGGGCTGAGAGAAGAAGAGAAGAGATTGGAAGAGAGAGAAGAAGAAGAAGAGATTGGATTTCTACCCCGCCCTTCACTACCCAGAGGTGTCTCAGAGCAGCTTACAAACTTCTTTCCCTTCCCCTCCCCATCACAGATGCCCTGTGAGGTAGGTGGGGCTGAGAGAAGAAGAGAAGAGATTGGAAGAGAGAAGAAGAAGAAGAAATTGGATTTCTACCCCGCCCTTCACTACCCAGAGGAGTCTCAGAACGGCTGACAAACTCCTTCTCCTTCCCCTTCCCACAACACACACCCTGTGAGGTCGGCGGGGCTGAGAGAGCTCTCCCGAGAACTGCCCCTGAGAGAACAGCTCAGAGACAACTTGTGACTGAAGGAGAAGAGGTTGGATTCATACCCCACCGTTCACTACCCAGAGGAGTCTCAGAGAAGCTGACAAACTCCTTTCCCTTCCCCTCCCCACAACAGACACCCTGTGAGGTAGGCGGGGCTGAGAGAGCTCTCTCTCGAGGACTGTTCCTGAGAGAACAGCTCTGAGAAGACTTGTGACTGGCCCAAGGTCACACCAGCAGCTGCGAGTGGAGGAGCAGGGAATCAAACCCGATTCTCCCAGATTAGAGTCCACGCTCCTAACCACTACACCAAATTGGCTCTCTACGCCAAACTGGCTTACCTTCTCTCACGAGGTTAAGATCCACTGAGGCAAAGCGATGTTTTTTGAAAAGCTGCACAGCCAACCAAAAGCCCTGCTGGGCAAAAGCCTCACCTTGCCTGACCCACTTTCTAAAAACACCTGGTGGGTGCTGGGAAAGGTGTTGGCAGGCACCGTGTTGGGGACCCATGATCCGCGGACTCCCTAAAAGAATCCGGCCAGAACCGTGCTGGAAACTGGCCCTCCGGACACAATGGAGCTTTGCTGTGCTCTAGCCGGATCCCGTGATCCACGCGTACTTACTCTGGACTCCAAGGGGTAGCAGGTCTTCAGGTGAGGTGGACACACCCTGTTGCGCTGCTGCAGCTCGGCGATGCGGTTCCACTCGTCCAGGTGATCCGGTTCATCCTGGCAGGTTCCCAGGTACAGGCTGCTGTGTCCTGAGAGCAGGGGGAGCGAAAGGGAGATGTTTATGCGACTGACACGTCAAGGACACCGCCAACGAGAAGTCGATGAACCAAACTGAAAGGAGCAAGAGCCCGGTGGCACCTTGAAGACTGGCGACATTTGTGGCAGGGGAGTAGCTAGCCTGAGTCAGGGCTCACTTCTTCAGTGACTCGCGGAAGCGCCTCCTCGGCCACAGATTTCGTTAGTCTCCAAGGAACTCCTGGGCTCTTGCTCCTCTCTGTGGCTAGAGACGAACCAACACAGCTCTCCGTCTGGGCCCACACTGAATATCACAAGATGGACAGACTCTCCTCACCGGGGAGATTGGATTTCTACCCCGCCCTTCACTCCCCGAAGGAGTCTCAGAGCGGCTGACAAACTCCTTTCTCTTCCCCTCCCCAGTCCCCACCACAGACACCCTCTGTGAGGAAGGTGGGGCGGCTGAGAGCTCTTTCCAGAACTGCTCTGAAAGAACTTGTGGCTGACCCAAGGTCACACCAGCAGCTGCATGTGGAGGAGTGGGGAATCAAACCTGGT
>NW_015168188.1:44431-46761 GCF_001447785.1 Gekko japonicus | reverse complement strand
GAGGAGGAGGAGGAGGAGGTTGGATTTATACCTCGCCCTTCACTACCCGAAGGAGTCTCAGAGCGGCTCACAAACTCCTTTCCCTTCCCCTCCCCACAACAGACACCCTCTGTGAGGTAGGTGGGGCTGAGAGCTCTTGACAGAACTGCTCTGAAAGAACTTGTGGCTGACCCAAGGTCACACCAGCAGCTGCATGTGGAGGAGTAGGGAATCAAACCCGGTTCTCCCAGATTAGAGTCCGCGCTCCTAACCACCACACCAAGTAGGAAGGACCAGCAGAGGAGGTGTCAGCATGGTGCAATCGTTAGAGACGTTGGACTGGGATCTGGGAGACCCACGTTCGAATCACCACTCTACCACGGAAGCTTGCTGGGTGACTTTGGGCCAATTCCCTTCAGGCCCCACGGCTAGTAGCTGCTGACAGACCCGCCTTCCACAAATCTGTCACGTTCTTGGGATGGGAAGTCTGCACTCAGCCCAACGCTCCAGTCCCAACACGGGCAGCGACACTCACCCCCGGCGCTCGCCCCTCCGGCCCCGGAGCGCCTCATGGAACTGCGGGTGGTAGGCCGGTAGCCGGGCAGGCTCATCAGGGCGGCATGGCCCGCTGCGTCGTCAGGGGAGGAGGCGCTGAGCCTGGCGAGGGACTCCTGGGAGGGCAGGCTGGCCAGCGAGCGGGTGGAGGAGGTGGCCGCCGAGCGCAGGCGGGTCTTGACCGACTCCTGGCTGGGGGCGCTGGCCTGCGACCCCGCGGACTCCACGCTGAAGAAGGAGGCGTTGGCGCTGTTGGGGCTCTCCGGCTCGGGATGTTTCTGTGGAGAGGCACGAGGAGAGGGGCCTTGCTCGGAGCTCCCAGTGGGCAGCGCTGAGGACCCTCCTTCCTCTCCCCGGGCGAGAAAGCGCCCCCCCCGCGTGCAAATGCTGCGCTTCTGCAAACGTCTCCCTTCTCACATCTGTGCACGTTTCTGTATGATTTATTCCGCCTCTAAGATCAACTCTGCTGGCACCGCCCAGCAGTGTTCCGTTCAAAGCCCCCAAGAGCCTAAAGCAGGGGTGTCAAACATGTGGCCTGGGGGCCGGATCAGGCCCCCGGAGGGCTTCCATCAGGCCCGCAGTGGAACTGGCTGGCTTCTGCTTCCAGTTCTGCTGATGCATAACAGCTTGATTCGCCAGAATCCTCTCAGTCGCTCAGCCATTTCATGTTTCCCCCCCTGGGTCCTAGACTCAGAACTCTGAGCATGAGACTTCTGTGCTGAATGTCAATACATCAAAAGCTAATGTTCTAAGCGTGTTTTTTATTTTAAATTTAAAAAAACAACCCTTTGTGTGTGTGTCCTTTATAGAGTTTGTATCTCCGCTACCTGGCATCAATTGTTTGGGGGTTTTTTGGAAAATTTTATTTTCAATTTTCCATAAGAACATAACATAAAATCCAAGTATATCTTATTCTCCAACATTTGGGGGTTACATTAAACCTTTTCTTCAATCCATTTATTGACTTTTTGCCATTTTGGTTTAAAGCTATTATCTGTTTTTCCCGCCAAAGACATATTCAGCTTATCCATTTCTATTATTTCAAAAAGTTTCATAATCAACTCTTCCTTACTCGGTTTTCTATCTGTTTTCCAATTCTTTGCAATACTTATTCTTGACATTGTGATTATATATAATATGATACACTTTATGACACGCATGGCCCAGCCCGACAAGGTCTCATTTATGTCAGATCCGGCCATCATTAGAAATGAGTTCGACACTCCTGGCCTAAAGTATATGTTCTGATCTGGGCCCAGCTGCCCCAGAAGTGCCTCGTGTTCCCCATAGGCCCATAGCCACGCAGCAACATCTTCCCAGTGGAGCAGCAGAATCAGCCACCTGATTCCCTCCCGGCCAGGGCCACCAACTCCAGGTTGGGAAATTCCAGGAACCTTGGGGGTAGAGTCTGAGGAAGGTGGTGTTTAGGGAGGGGACAGACATCAGGCCCTAGAGTCCGCCTCCAAAAGAGCTACTTCCTCCAGGGGAAATGACCTCGGCAGTCCGAAGATCTGTACTCTGACCTTTGTCATCCGCAGGTCAGTTGCAATTCCTGGAGATCTCCAGGTGCCACCTGGCGATTGGAAACCCTAACCCCCAGCATGATTTTCACACAGAAAAATGGCTTTGGGGAGGGGTAAAGGTAAAGGTCTCCCTTGCTCGAAAGCCGGTCGAGTCCGATTCTAGGGCTGCGGTGCTCATCCCCGTTTCAAAGCCGAAGCGCTGTCCGAAGACGTTTCCGTGGTCATGTGGCCGGCATGACTAAACACCAAGGCGCACGGAACGCTGTTCCCTTC
>NW_015168188.1:41906-44174 GCF_001447785.1 Gekko japonicus | reverse complement strand
TGAGACCAGTGTTCCCTCTAAGCTGAGTTGGTGTGAGCTAGCTCACAGTTTCTTAACCTCCGGCTCACACATTTTTGTCTCGGCTCAGGAAGGAGGGTTCCAGGGCAAACTAATTTATGCAGCAGCCAAATCGCTCGCTCACAACTTTAATGCCAGGAGCTCACCAAGTAGAATTTTTGCTCACAAGACTCCACGGCTTAGAGGGAGCATTCCAAACGCTTTAAGAATCAGTGTCGCTTGGCTCTCAGGATGCCAAAAGCAAGCACCAGATGTTTCATTCGCATAGCAAACCCAACCCCCTAAGAGCCCTAAGAACCCGCTAATACCTCTGTCATGCCTTAATTACAGGAGGTGGTGGCGGTTACAAGCATGGACGGCTTCAAGAGGGAACTGGATAAACATATGGAGCAGAGGTCCATCAGTGGCTATTAGCCACAATGTATAGATAGGAACTCACTGGCTGGGGCAAGGGATGCTCTGTTCTTGGTGCTTGGGGGGGGGCGCAACAGTGGGAGGGCTCCTAGTGTCCTGGCCCCACTGCTGGACCTCCTGAGGGCCCCTGGTATTTCTGGCCACTGTGTGACACAGAGTGTTGGGCTGGATGGGCCATTGACCTGATCCAACATTGGCTTCTCTGATGTTCTTATGTAATTCCGCCCCCCCCCTTCTGTGACCTCTGACACTACACCAGCACTGTATGGGTATTATGTCCTCAAGTGCTTTTGCACTGTCATTGTTACATTAGCACTGCATCATATGGGTACTATCTCTTTAAGTTCTTTTGCAATGTCATACCGCCCCCCCCCCATTTTTCCCTCTCTGTGACCTCTGACACTACATCAGTACTGTATCATTCTCTAGTACATGAGTTGAGTTCATGATATCCATCTGTCTGTGCTGTTACATGTACGAACATGAAATTAAGCAAACTCCGGAGCACGACGGAAGACAGGAGGGCCTGGCGTGATATGGTCCATGGGGTCGCGAAGGGTCGGACTCGACTGTGCGACTGAACGATAACCCTGTTACATATTGATGTCACATTGGCCCTGATAAGGCAATTTTACTTATACTCTTAGGGCCTAAATGGGAAGGTATTTCTTTCTTTGTATTTAATTTATGTTTTTATTTATTACATTTTAGTAATTGTTACATTTTGGAATTTAATTTTATTTCTAGGTACATATTGGTACGATTACTATTTCCAACAGATGCAATTACTTCTGACACCAGGCCAGATACATTTTTGGCCCCCATAAACAAAAATCTTTTCGTGTGCCATTCAATTCCAGATTGGAAGTTAAGTAGGGTATAGTAAAATATGCATTTTTAATACTGGGTGGAATTTCCAGTTAGGTAATTAAATATTAATCTTTTTTTCATTTCCCCATACAGCATTCCATTTTTGGTCATATATTAATTGTTTACTGCCTTACAAGTGTTAACAGGGACTTTGTTGCACAGTGTATTTTGTATTCTGTAATTTCTGTACTACTTGACCTCTGAAGAAGGCTCTCATACGTTGTGCGTTCGTCACTTTGAGCATTTTAGGAGGCTTTATTTGGGCCCTTACAAGGTGTTGGGTTTTCTGAAATTAACACGTATTCTTTTGTATATACCTATCGATGTTTTTAACTTTTGGCCCTTAACTAGTTTTCTAGACTTCCTTCGGAGGCTTTTGCTTGCTTGGTTGATTCTTCCCCTCGCTTTGTGGCTGCACTCCCGCTAATACCTCTGATCCCACGCACAGACACAACCCCCCCGGTGTTACCTTGATCATAGTGATGTTGATCACCTGTGTGGTGCGCCGGCGAGCGGAGAGACTCTTCCGTCCCGACTCGAAGGAAACGTCGCCCACAGAACTGAGGCTGGTCCCAAGCTTGGACCGTGCTCGGGTGGGGATGGGCGTGAAGTAGAGGCTCTCCAGGGACTCCACTTTGCGGGGCAGCTGCTGGGATGCCTTGGAAGGCTCTGCGGCCCCAGATTCGGAGAGGGAGCGGCGGGTCTTCCTGTTGGGAAGAGAGACATGGGGAGGAACCACAAAAAAGAGTGACGCGGTGGCACACAGCTGCTCGGCACAGAACACACACACACACGAAGCTGCCTTACGCTGAATCAGACATTTGATCGCGGTTAGTATTGCCTACTCTGACTGGCAGCTGCTCTCCTGGGTCTCAGGCCGAGGTCTTTCCCATCACCTACCACCAGTGTTCCCTCTAAGCTGAGTTAGTGTGAGCTAGCTCACAGTTTTTTAGCTTCTGGCTCACA
>NW_015168188.1:37964-40616 GCF_001447785.1 Gekko japonicus | reverse complement strand
TGCTGGCCCTCCAGAGGGACTGGCTGGCCCCTGTGTGAGGCGGGAGGCTGGACTGGAGGGACCCTCCCTGGTCTGATCCAGCAGGGCTCTTTTCTGGTGTCCTTCTCAGGGGAAGGCCTCGGCCTCTCTGCCCTGTTGCTGGCCCTCCAGAGGGACTGGCTGGCCCCTGTGTGAGACAGGAGGCCGGACTAGAGGGACCCTCCCTGGTCTGACCCAGCAGGGCTCTTCTTCTGTTCTTGAGAAGAGCAACCCTCCAGGAAACAGGGCAGAGAGAGCCATGGGAGGGAGCCAATCCGCTCCACTGCTGCCCAGAACTCCCCCCCCCTGCCCCTGATAACGTCAAGCGGAGGCTCTGCGCTCTGGGGAGGCAGTACCTGGTAGAGTTGAGGGGTGGAGTTTCGTCGCTGGTGCTCATGTCCAGGCTGTCTGGGCTGATGTTTGCCGGGTTCTGCCGGAAGGCCTCGCGATGCTTCAGCGTGTCTGTGGCCACCTGGAACTTGCCCTGCTCCCGCAGCTGGCGATCGGCAAACTCCACCTGCATTTCAGTGGGTCAAGCGTAAGGGCGAGGGTGCCAACAGGCAGGCTCGCCAGGCGCCCCGGGAGGCCGGAAGTCACAGCTCCTCCACGCAACATTTTTCACTTTAAAAAACCCCCACAATGGGAAGATCCAACGACAGTAGAAGACTTGAGCTTTTGGATTTGTTACTGTGCACAGAAAACAGGCTAGGATACCTGTCTCTCCAAAGCCTGTGCATCATCGACTTGGCACCAGGCTCGTAACTACAGTGGGGTGTTTTGGGGCTCCACCCCCTCAAATGTGAGGCACGCCCACAACAGTTGCTGCCCCCTCTCCCTCCCCTCCTGTGACATTAAAAGGGCCCTCCAGCTGATCGACAGAGCACATGGCCTGCCTATCAGCTGGAGGGCTCTTTAAATGTTGCAGCCACCCATCCCCCTCCCCTCCCCCAAGATTTAAATGACCCTCTAGCTAATCAGCGGGCCCTTTAAATCTTGCAGGAGGCGAGGGAGAGGGGTGGCTGCCGGCTGCACACCTTCCCTCAACTCCAAGCTTGGAGTTGAGGGAAGGCGTGCGGGTGCCGCTCCCCCCCCCCCTCCTGCTGCCCCACAAAATTTCCCTATGCCCCACTGTCATGTTCTGTGTAGGACTGGGAGACGAGGCCTAGAGGCCTAGGGCCCTAGGAGACATGTGTGGGAGTGGAAAGCCGACACAGCCTACAATCCCCATAATGCTTAGCGACGGTTGTAACCGATCGGTGTCCAGAGATTGTGTGAAGTGATTGGGACTTAAGCTTTGTGGGCTGTGGAACTGTGTTCTTTTCTCTACTGTGGTCTTCCCTCTCACAGAGTAAAGATGAGGGGACAGTCAGGTCTGAGAGAAAGATCCCTCACTTGGGACAGAGTGAGAACAGGCACAGGCCTGGTATAAAAAGGGCTGTGGGCCTTGAATAGTAATCAGTTAAGAGAAATAGGTAGTCGCGCTAGATTCATTTATTTTGCCTTTAGACACTGTTATATATATTATAAGCACCTTGTCTTGTTATCCTTGCCCCATTACTGTATTAATAAACCATTTGTTTAATGTTCTCTGCCTAGTCATCACGCCTATGTAACAAGAGCTTTTCCAGCGTCTGGAGACAGAGGTACAGAAAAGGCAAATGGAAAGACATTTCATCTCTGCACGCTACATTTTCTGCTAGTGATCTTTATAACAGGGCTGCTGCTGACGTGGCCAGTGCTAGGGGGAGTCTCAGAGGAGGAGCCCCAGATCAGCATGCTGCCAAGTGAAACCAGGGCACAGGTGACACCAGTTTTTGGGCTGCAGATGGGATTTTCTGTTCAGACTGTGAAAAGCCAAAAGTGTCACCGCCTCCCTCAATGGTGTGCCTCAAAACGCTCGCCAAAAGCTGTGGGGCCTGGTGGCTCTGTGGTCTCGACAACTTGCAATGCAGCTTGAGGACTGGATGAAAAGCGGCTCCGGGCTGGATGTGGCCCCAGGGGCAGGGACTGGCCCTCCTCTGCCCCAGAAGCTGGGCAGAGGCGAATGCCGCCTGGAGGGGAAGGAGGAGAGACGCGACACGCCCAGCACGGCTCCTGGCCATACCTGCGCCTCCAAGCTGCAGACCCGGTTGGAGAGGTTCTTGCAGCTGAGCTCCGACTCCTTGGCCCGCAGGATGGTGCGCTGAAGCTCCTGGGCCAGGCGCTCTGACTCCCCCTTCAGCTCGGCGTTCTCCTTCTCGAGCTGCTCCAGTCCTTTCAGCTTCTCCAGGAGCTCCTGGTTCTGCTGCTTCTTGGCGTCGTAGTGTGTTTTGGCCTTCTCCATCTGGAAGGCGAGGAAGAAAGGCAAGCAGGTCACTCCCTGGGACCCCGGAGTTAGCCACAGGAGGAGGAGGAGGAGGAGGAAGAAGAAGAAGGTAGAAGTAGGAAGAAGAAGAGGAGGAGGAGGAGCTTGGATTTATACCCCGCCCTTCACTACCCAAAGGAGTCTCAGAGTGGCTCACAATCTCTTTTCTCCTCCCCTCCCCACAACAGACATAGTGTGAGGTAGGTGGGGCTGAGAGAGCTCTCTCCAGAACTGCTCCTGAGAGAACAGCTCTGAGAGAACTTGTGACTGACCCAAGGTCACACCAGCAG
>NW_015168188.1:28912-37930 GCF_001447785.1 Gekko japonicus | reverse complement strand
GGAGATGAGCACCGCAACCCTAGAGTCGGATTCGACTGGCTTTCGAGCAAGGGAACCTTTACCTTTACCTGTTGGGTTTGGGCACCGAATGCCACAGTAGAACTGGTTCTGTTGCTGGCCTGGCAAACATGCCGCCTCAGTTTATAATGCAGAGATTCTATGATTTGACCTGAGTACTGTTGGGTTTGGGCACTGACTGCCACAGTGGCACTGGTTCTGCTGCTGGCCTTGCAAACGTGCCCCCTCACACCACCACACCTCACTTACTTTCTAGTGCAGAGAGATTCTCGGGGAGACACTGCTGCCTGCCTTTTCCCCCTCCCCATCCCCATCCATAGGAAACAACGGAGGACTGGGGGCACCTTCTTTGGATGTCCCTAGAATTGGACCCACTGGTCCAATCTTTTCCAAACTTGGGGGTTCTTTTGAGGAGAGGCTCCAGCAGCTACAGTATGAATTTGGTGTCTCTACCTCAAGCCCCCTCCCCCCTGACTACTTTTAGAAAATTGTTGCCATTGACTACAATGGCCCCATAGAATATAGTGGAGCCGAAAATTTTCGGGAATACCAAATATTTTCCAGTACCAATACAATACCAGTACTGGTATTCGGGTATATTCGGGCATACCAAAAATATTCCGCTTTATTATAACCGAATCTGAAAATACTTGACACCCCTAATCTTCATCCTCTTCCGCCACCCCGAGAGGCAGAGTCGGTCTTTGTACCTGGGCCTTATAATGCTCAGCAGCTTGTTCCTTTTGGGTTAGCTGTTCCTCGAGGTCAGCCATCTTCTCCTTCTGCTTGTCAAGTTCCTTCTGCAGCTCCTGTTCATGCACCTATCGAGTTTTGAGAGAGAAAGCTTCTGGAAGTTCTGGAGAGACGGAAGCAGAAGCGGAGTCCGCAAAAACTGAAACGCTACTCGGCACTTCCATTAGATTTCAAGCCACAGGACTGCCCAGACAACACCCCAAATAAAAAAGACGCACAACTCTATATGTAAACTGGGGATGTTGGGAAGTGCCAGAGCTAGTGACTGACCCAAGGTCACATCAGCAGGTGCAAGTGGAGGAGTGGGGAATCAAACCCGGTTCTCCCAGATTAGAGTCTGCACACTTAACCACTACACCAAACTGGCTCTCTTGACTACAGAAGTCATCCCCCCCACCTGCCGGCTTGTGATCAGAACTGTTGCACGGACTGGTAGAAGTGATTAACTTGCAGCAGCTGAGAACTGTCATCTAAAGTGGTTGACAGCTTGCAGTTCAGAGATCTATCCTGGTAACAGCTTTCTATTGGCTAAATGGTTAAGAACACCTATTTAGAACAGACAGCTTGAGAAGACTCAGGGAGGGAGAGAAGAGACTGCCTTGAAGCTCTCTTCAACTTCCACCCTGCTGCTCTGCAGTGAGTAGAATAGCCATCTAGGTTTTTTGGTTCTGGTGTGCAATCCTTGCTCAACTGTATATATTCTTTCCCTTATCTATGTGTTGTTTGTCCTTTGTTTTTATAAATAAAGTTTTATGTGTGTCTATACAAATTGGAGTGAATTTACTGGCCAAACCCACGTACGTATTTCCAGTGCCATTCCTACCATCTACTGGAAAATTTATTCTCTCTCTCCCCCCTCTCAGCCTGCTGTTGTCACACTCTGGGGCTAAGGTCTGCAGAAGCCTCTATGCTTTGGTTTTAAAAGGCTTGATTCCACAGTAAAGCTAAAGGTTCCCTTGCTCAAAAGCCAGTTGAATCCGACTCTAGGGTTGCGGTGCTCATCTCCGTTTCAAAGCCGAAGAGCCAGCGCTGTCCAAAGATGTTTCCGTGGTCATCTGGCTGACATGACTAAACACCAAGGCGCACGGAACGCTGTTCCCTTCCCACCGAAGTGGTACCTATTTATCTACTTGCAATTTCTTGCTTTCGAACTGCTAGGTTGGCAGGAACTGGAACTAGAGACGGGAGCTCACTCCATCATGCGGCACCTGGGTCTCGAACTGCTGAACTACCGACCCTCCACAGCCTGCAGTTCAGCATCTTAACCACTTGAGCCACCGCAGCTCCTTGATTCCACAGTAGCTGAGTCATAATCTTCAGAATTCTGGTTTTTCTTTCTGCTCTGCCCCACAAGCCACATAATCCTGGCTACAGGCCTGCTTCACCCGCTGGTGAAAGTCGCCAACAGAGGGAGACAGACGAAGCACCCTGAGGAGGGAGTTCCAAAGTGCTGGTGCCGTGACAGAGAAGGCCCTTCCTCAGGTTGCCGCTCATCTAGCTTCAGCGGGCAGGGGTAAGGAAAGCAGAGTCTCCAAAGATGACCGGAGTGTGCAGGTAGATTCAGAGAGGGAAGGCGCATAAGAGGGAAGGTACGGCATGAGTCAGAAGCTGAACCGGGAAAAACCCATGGAAAATGCCATTTTTGGGGTATTCAGCATACCGAATCAGATTCCCTGAGCTGATTCGGTTGCTGAATACCGAAACGCCCCCGAAAATATTCGGTTTTTTTTCCCGGCATTGCCGAATATGGGCTCAGGGAGGCTTTAAACTTTAAAGGCCTCCTCTAACCTCCCCCCCCCCCATTTTTGCCTCTTTCCCGCCCTTTGCTCTGCTTTCCAGGAGGGAAGGGGAAGAGGGGCCTTACAGACAGCCAATCACTGCAATGCATTAGCAAATGCCATTGCAGCTTCCAAGGCTGTTGTTGCTGCTGGCTTCATTTGTTGAGCTTGCTGCTTTCCCAGGGGAGGAGCACTGGCCAATAGGATTTGGCATACTGCTCTCTGGCCAATCACAGAAGTTTGTCCCTTTTTGAGATCCTTCTGTGTATGCCCAGAGAGCATAAAAGCAGGGATATCTGGCTGGCTGATTCTATTCCTGTTCCTGCTGCTGAGAGAGAGCCAGGGTTGGAGATTGTTTAGCTGGCTTCTGCTTCAGTCACTGCTCTGAGCCTGCTTTTCTGGCTGCTGACTTGGGACTACTTTGGATCAAGATCTATCCATCCTGCCTGCTGGACAACAGAAGACTGACATATTAGGGCCACTTTTAAAAAACTTTTTGTATTTTCTTGTGAGTTGGTGGGTTTAGGGTTGGTGTGGTGGTGGTGGGTAGGCCTCTGGGCCCTAGAGCCTCTCAGGCCTCTTCCTTCTTCCGTGATGTTTTTTGGGGTAGGGATCTTCTAGCTTGTGGTTTTGTTCCCAAGCCTGTTGTTTTTGCAGTTTAAATATATTTTTTACCGTGCTTGATATTTTATTTCTTGGCTTGTTGGGGCTTTTTTTTTGTGGGGGGGGGGGTTTACTGACTAGGCCTTCTGCCTAGGCTCTCTTGTTTTTGGTTCTTCTGTGTTGTGGTTCTACTGCCTTTTTGCAATTTAAAATTTTTAAGTTCTTGTATTGTGTTTTATACTTCTCTGGGCTTGTTGGTTTTTTTGGGGGAGCGGGGTAACTTCTCTCTGACTAGGCCTTCTGCCTGGGGCCTAGGCTCTCTTGTTTTTGGTTCTTGTGTTTTGTGGTTCTTGTGTTTTGTGGTTCTGTTGCCTTTTAGCAGTTTAAAGTTCTTGTATTGTGTTTTATATTTCTCTGGGCTTGTTGGGGCTTTCTTTTTTTGGGGGGGTGGGGTGACTTGACTCTCTGACCAAGCCTTCTGCCTGCTTGGTGTAGTGGTTAAGGGCGCAGATTCTAATCTGGGAGAACCGGGTTTGATTCCCCACTCCACCACTTGCATCTGCTGGATGACCTTGGGCAAGCCGTAGTTCTGATAAGAGCTATCCTTGAAAAAGCCGTAGTTCTGATAAGAGCTATCCTTGAAAAAGAGCAGTTTCTGTCAGAGCTCTCTCAGCCCCACCGACCTCACAGGGTGTCTGTTGTGGGGAGGGGGAGGGGGAGGGAAAGGAGCTTGTAAGCTGCTCTGAAACTCCCTTGGGTAGCTGTCCCTGAGTGTTCCGCGGTAGGGATGGGGCAGGAACGCCAAACATCTCTGACGGCGCGTTGAGCACAGGTGGGCCAAGAGGGTCACGTTGGCTCAAGCTGAGGGAGAGGGTGGTGCAAGCTGCTCCACTGCTGCTCATCTCCCCTGTCACGGAGCCCCCCCCCCCCCCCCCACGGCTCTTGCCATGACAACTGTTGAGACGACAGATATCGGGCGGATCCTTGGCCCCTCTTCTGGGAGAGGACACAGCGGCTGCAGTGGTGAGGGAATACCTTTCAGAGCCCCACGAGTCACAGGCAACCTGTCCACTGAGCTAATGGCCATGAAGGAGGCGGTCTGGCTGGAACTTTCTGCCGTGACCCAGAAGCTCCTCTCGTGCCCTCCAACGAGCGTGCAGAGTGAGTGTGTTTTCCCTCATGCGGGCGACACTGTCTGCTCGCATCGCTCACGCCTGCTCCCCGGGTCAGTGGAGCAGTTGGTCTTCCCGAAGGTTAACTTGCCACCGTTCAGTTTCCTGGCCCTGGACTCTGAGGGTGAGCACGCATACTTGTGCCTGCATCCCCCTCGGTCTGTGCTGGGAAGTTGGGTTACAAGGCTCTTCCCGTGATTACAGCTAGAGAGGCTATGGAGAAGTAGCAGCCAGGGCCACGGCCATTTTGATTGGCACAGAAATGTCCCACCAACCTCCCCACTTCCATCCATCCCACCTGCAGCAGAAATACCTCTACGGAACCCTGGTAGCCGTGCAGTGCAGGGTGATGTTGAGGGTGGTTCATGTATGCACCTGAGTTACAGCCACCGCAAACCAAAACTGCATATGCTGAAATTAAAACAGCACCACAAAAACTCAGGGCTATTTTTGGGCAGGAACGCAGTTCCGGCTGGCTCCTGAGTTGGCCACACCCAGCAGGAACTCATTAGCATAATATTTATTTATTTATTTATTTCCTTCGATTTATATACCACTCACCCCCTAAGGGCTCTGAGCGGTTTACATTATAATAGGCCACACCCAACAGCAGAAACTCATTAGGATTGGCTACACTAGGGGTGTGTGGCCTAACATGCAAAGGAGTTCCTGCTACAAAAAAAGCCCTGGGTTTTGACAACAGACAAGGTAAACAGAATAAGGAGCAAAAGGTGGGTGTGGCTGGATGACATCATTTCTGGTAACATGGGGGTGTGGCCTAATATGCTAATGAGCTATGCTGTCAGGGGTGTGGCCTAATATGCTAATGAGTTTCTGCTGTTGGGTGTGACTTATTATGCTAATGAGTTCCTTCTGGGCATTTTCTACAAAACCCCCCCTGCAAAAACGGTTCTCCATCTTGATAGAGATGTACAAAGCAGAGTAGGGTAGATGCCAAGCAGCCAGACAAAAAACAGCAGAACCCACAGGAGCACCATAGGTAATGAATGCAAGTTGAAAAATAATTTTCTTTTGCAGGGGTGAGATGGGAAAGGGAGAGCCTGTAATGAAGGGCAGCTGCTACATCTAGGCTAAGCCTCCTCCACTGAGGCAGTAATGGCTGGTGTACTGCTGCTGAGAGAGGAGGATCAGTGGACAGACACTACCCACTCCCTCTCACTTTCTGAGGCATTACTGGGCAGGGGCTTATTGTTGTGATGATTAGATTGCACTGGTTCTGCTGCTGGCCTGGCAAACATGCCCCCAGAGATCATCAGTTTTGACCTGTTGGGTTTAGGAGCTGCGGTGGCTCAAGTGGTTAAGACGCTGAACTGCAGGTTGTGGAAGGTCAGTAGTCCAGCAGTTCGAGACCCGGGTGCCGCATGACGGAGTGAGCTCCCGTCTCTAGTTCCAGCTCCTGCCAACCTAGCAGTTCGAAAGCAAGACACTGCAAGTAGAGAAATAGGTACCACTTTGGTGGGAAGGGAACAGCGTTCCGTGCGCCTTGGTGTTTAGTCATGCCGGCCACACGACCACGGAAATGTCTTCCGGACAGCGCTGGCTCTTCGGCTTTGAAACGGAGATGAGCACCGCAACCCTAGAGTTGGATTTGACTGGCTTTCGAGCAAGGGAACCTTTACCTTTACCTGTTGCGTTTGGGCACCGAATGCCACAGTAGCACTGGTTCTGTTGCTGGCCTGGCAAACATGCCCCCCTCAGTTTATACTGCAGAGATTCTATGATTTGACCTGAGTACTGTTGGGTTTGGGCACTGACTGCCACAGTGGCACTGGTTCTGCTGCTGGCCTTGCAAACGTGCCCCCTCACACCACCACACCTCACTTACTTTCTAGTGCAGAGAGATTCTCGGGGAGACACTGCTGCCTGCCTTTTCCCCATCCCCATCCACAGGAAACAACGGAGGACTGGGGGCACCTTCTTCTTTTCCAAACTTGGGGATTCTTTTGAGGAGAGGCTCCAGCAGCTACAGTATGAATTTAGTGTCTCTACCTCAAGCCCCCTCCCCCCTGACCCCTGAATACTTTTAGAAATTTTTTGCTATTGACTACAATGGCCCCATAGAATATAGTGGAGCCGAAAATTTTCGGGAATACCAAATATTTTCCAGTACCAATACAATACCAGTACTGGTATTCGGGTATATTCGGGCATACCAAAAATATTCAGCTTTATTATAACCGAATCTGAAAATACTTGATACCCCTAATCTTCATCCTCTTCCGCCTCCCCGAGAGGCAGAGTCAGTCTTTGTACCTGGGCCTTATAATGCTCAGCAGCTTGTTCCTTTTGGGTCAGCTGTTCCTCGAGGTCAGCCATCTTCTCCTTCTGCTTGTCAAGTTCCTTCTGCAGCTCCTGTTCATGCACCTATCGAGTTTTGAGAGAGAAAGCTTCTGGAAGTTCTGGAGAGACGGAAGCAGAAGCGGAGTCCGCAAAAACTGAAACGCTACTCGGCACTTCCATTAGATTTCAAGCCACAGGACTGCCCAGACAACACCCCAAATAAAAAAGACGCACAACTCTATATGTAAACTGGGGATGTTGGGAAGTTAACTCATTTCTGGTGCCTCCCTTGCAATGTCTTTTCCCAGGGAAAGGGGAGGAGCCATGCAATGCCACACCAAACTTCTTGGAGGGGGAAGAAATCAAATAACATTACAAATAGGGTGTGGCCATCTTACGATTAGACTGCCACAAATGCTGACAGTACAGAGGGGGCCTTGCAGTATTTCTATACTTCTGACTCTATCGGGGGCAACAGGACATATACACCCTACCTGCTGCTCTCAAGTAGTGCATCTGCTGGGGACATTCACCCAGGCATGTTGCTCCTCCTGGTTACAGCAGACCCACCACCAGCTGCGTCCTTTGATCAGAGCTTGGGGGGGTCTCAACTCTGAAACCCAAGATCCTCACGCGAAGGGTTCCCTGGCACCTTTTATTCTGTGCCCCGAACTCCCAAGCAGTGCATTTCCTGCCCCAGTGAACAGTGACCAGCTGTGGTACATCTGGGGTTTAGCAGGTGGGCTTCTGGGTTCGAGGCACGGGTTTGAAACTGAAGCCCCCTTTTCACAGCTGCCCATGCTGGAAGTTCTCCCCCCCCCCATCCCAGGAGCTCACCTTGGCCTTCTGCTGCTGGGCTTGGCCGGCTTTGTCTTGCTGAGTCAGCTTCTGTTTCAGCTCCTCTGCCTGGAAAGGAGGGGGAAAGGAGGAGCAGTTATCCCAGTCCCTCCCCTTCCCGCTGCTCGGCCACCTCCAATGGCTCCCCAGCCCACAAGTGCTGGCCAAACCACACGAGGGGGTGGGGGTGTTGAACATTCCAAGATCCCCGCTGCTGCGTATTCCTGTTGAACGGCTGGTAGCCATGTCTGGGGAAGGGGTTAACAGGAACCAAGGAAGTGGCCCTCCTTTGTCAAACTACAGGACGCAGAGTCAAGAGTATGGCTACCCCTGTATGGCCACGGACCCCCTCCCCCCAATCACTGAGACTTGAACACAAGGCTCCAGTCTCTTCCTTGCTGGGAGAAGGGGATAGGTGCTTGTCACGCAGCTCAGCCCTTGTTTCTGTACTGTCAAGACCCACATAAGCCTGGTGCAAAATAAATAAATAAAATCCAATTATTCTGCACTATGCCAAATTAAACGATTGCATAGATCTGCTTAATGCTGACAATGGGGGTAGTGTGGGGGTCAAGTCACTGCTGACTTTACGGCGACCCTGTAGGGTTTTCAGGACAAGTGGCTTGCCATGGCCTGCCTCTGTGTAGCGGACCCTGGACTCTCTTGGGGGTGTCCGATCCAAAATACTACCCGGGGCTGACCCTGCTTGGCTCCCAGGTTCTGACGAGGTTGGGCCAGCCTGGGCCATCCAGGCGAGGGCAATGCTGGCCACAGGGAGGCGGAAAGCTACGGACAGCACCAAAGCCCCACCTCGCTAAGAAGTCACGGTTAGTCCGCCTTCAGAGATTCCACCCGGCGTGGCGCGCCACCTTCAAGCGGGTCCGCAACTACAAGGACTAAGGATTCGAGATGCTGAATTTTGTACTTCCCAAGTGGCTAAAGGGACACAGAGCACACGGGGACTGCTTTCCGCAACACGGGGAGGCCACGACCACCCCCACTGTAACCTCATGCCTCCTCGTCTGCGAGGTAAGCCAGGCTAAGAAAGAGCGAACTGTCTCCATAGCACCGTCCCCACCACAGTGATGCCGCGGGCTCCCTCCGACCAGCAGAAGCCACCCTGTGCCGCCACCAGAGCCCGTCTCCCGCCCCCCTCAGCTGGCCAAAGGCCGGTTTAAAGAGGCAGCGTCTCCCCCACCCCGCCGGACGCAAGGCACATGCTGCGGGGTCAGCCACGAGGCGGGTTTAGTCGCTTTCGGAAGCAGAGCAGGGCAAGCCGGTTAGTGTCTTCTCGGCAGCTTCCTCCAGGCGAGGCGGTTGTGATGGGTGGCATGCAGAGGGCGGGCGTTCCTTCAGCCAGCTCCCCACTTTCTCCCTCAAAACCCCCAAAAGGGGGGGCAGGATTTGTCGGGATTGAAGCCAGGCTCGTAGCCGGGGGGGGGGGGGGTGTTTAGGGGAGAGAGGACCTTCCTTCAGCCAGCTCCCCACTTTCTCCCTCAAAACCCCCAAAAGGGGGGGCAGGATTTGTCGGGATTGAAGCCAGGCTCGTAGCCGGG
>NW_015168188.1:28327-28433 GCF_001447785.1 Gekko japonicus | reverse complement strand
GCACCATGAGAGACTCCTGGTTCTCAGCTTTAGCCACCTAACGGTTGCCTGACTTATCCCACGCACGGGAGGGTGCCTAATTGGCCCATGCCATGGGGGTGGGGTG
>NW_015168188.1:25986-26175 GCF_001447785.1 Gekko japonicus | reverse complement strand
CATTGCAGTATCTTCTCCCCCACACAACCTCCAGCAGTTATCTTTTGCATTCCCACGCAGGAGCAGGTTGATAGAAACCAAGCCGGGTGCAACAGGGAAGGATATGTACACAGAGGTCACAGAACACAGAATGGCAGCTTGCTGACACAGGCCTGTTTCGAATGGTTCTTTCTGTTCTTACGGCGTAAA
>NW_015168188.1:9512-25832 GCF_001447785.1 Gekko japonicus | reverse complement strand
ATGTTTTTGCAAAAAAACCCAACCTGATTTTGTTTACATTCTTCAAGGTCGCTTTTGTACGTTTGGACGGGGTGGGAGCGATGCGTGGCTCCCGGATTCTCGCAGGCTCGTTCTCGCAGGCGCCTCTTGAACCCGACACCGTTCAGGCTCCCAGAGCCCCGAAATGCAGGGTTCATGACGGCCCTGCTAGAACCCCTCCCTTTATTTTAAAATCCCCCCCCCTCGCTTTGGATTCTGTTCTGAAATACCCAGGGGCAGCACAAGAAATCACATTTTTAGAGAAACAGTGTCAGGGCATGCCCCCCTTTCTCTTGCCAGCTCCCCTTCTAGCGAGGGCTTCTGCGGATTCCCGGTCCCTTTCTGCCAGCCGTTGGGAGGGTAGAGGACCAGCCCAGGACTGGGGGAGGAAGGAAGCGGCTATGCAGCACGCTGGCCGGGGGGCCCTGCTTGCTGGAATCTACAAGCACACACAAGGGCTACAAGCATGGATGGCTTCAAAAGGGAATTAGATAAGCATCTGGAGCAGAGGTCCATCAGTGGCTATTAACCACAAGGTATAGATAAGGGCTCTGGGGCAAGTGATGCTCTGTCTTCTTGGTGCTTGGGGGGGGGGCAACAGTGGGAGGGCTCCTAGTTTCCTGGCCCCACTGCTGGACCTCCTGATGGCCCCTGGTATTTCTGGCCACTGTGTGATACAGAGTGTTGGACTGGATGGGCCACTGGCCTGATCCAACACTGGCTTCTCTCATGTTCTTATGTCTGGGGCAAGGGATGCTCTGTATTCTTGGTGCTGGGGGGGGGGTGAACAGTGGGAGGGCTCCTAGTGTCCTGGCCCCACTGGTGGACCTCCTGACGGCACCTGGTATTTCTGGCCACTGTGTGACACAGAGTGTTGGACTGGATGGGCCTTTGGCCTGATCCAACATTGGCGTCTCTTATGTTCTTATGTTAATCCTTCAGGAGCTGTTTCCTCCTGCAAGCCCCCTCCCTGTTCACCACACCGCTTGCCGTCTGTCCCGGATGTAAACCGCCTTCTCTTCCGGACAGAGAGCTGCACTCTAACGATAGTTAAGAGAACAAAAGTGGCGCTGACCTGGACGTGGAGACCTCTGGACAAAAGGCGCAGCGTTTTTTAAGGCAGACAACGGCTGCTTAGTGACAGCGGAGCCCTGTTTTGCCACACACAAGAAACCCCCGTTTGCGTCGGCCTCGTGATCTGGAGCAAACCAGCCCGCTCCCGGCTTCTCCTCCGCGGGCCCCCCATTGCAAACAGTTCACAAAACAGGCGACGGCGGCCGCGGTGGAGGGGAAGCAGCAGCGACAGCGGCAGCTAAGCCCACGCACGGTCACCGTTTAAGCAGCTGACACCTGGCATGCGTTACCTGCTTAGCTGTCTCTTTCTGGCACAGCTCTAGCTGCTCCACCTGCAAGATGGGGGAAGGGGAGACCAAGGGAAGGCAGAGGTAAACACACCGTAGCTCCAAAGAAGCGGCAGAGGTGGGAAGAGGACTGCGCCTCAGTGGCCCCAGTTCAAACCCCGGCCTCTCCAGTTAATGGGAATGGGCAGGCGGGGATGGGAAAGACCTCTCTGGCTGGAGGCCCTGGAGAAAGAGCTGCTGCCTGTCTAAGTGGGCGACACTTTGAGGCCAAAGGGTCTGACTCGGCAGAAAGCAGCTGCAAGTGTTCTTCTAACTGTTAAGCCTAAGCCAGAGCTGAGGGTCTGTGTCTGAGGAACTTCCCTCCCCCTCTCAGGCTCTGCAGTGCCACAAGGGTCCGACTCAGCAGAAAGCAGCTGCAAGTGTTCTTCTAACAGTTAAGACTAAGCCAGGTCTGAGGGTCTGTGTCTGAGGAACTTCCCTCCCCCTCGCAGGCCCTGCAGTGCCACAAGGGTTCGACTCAGCAGAAAGCAGCTGCAAGTGTTCTTCTAACTTCAAGACTAAGCCAGGCTGAGGGCCTGTGTCTGAGGAGCTCCCCTCCCTCTCGCAGGCTCTGCAGTACCACAAGACACCAGAGCGGCGGGGTGTGTGTGTGTTCTATGGGCAGGGTTGCCAAGTGTATCTTTGCCGGGAGCGGGGGGCTCCCGGCTGGCGTCTTGTGCGCACGTGCGCGCCGCACGCACGTCACCCGGAAGTGACGGGAGGACGCCAGGCACGCTGCGGGCGGGGCGCCCCCAGCGTGCCCGGCGTGCCCGCACCACTTCCGGGTGACGCGCACGTCGGGGTGGAGTTCCGCCCGGGGCCCGATCCGGCGGCACCGGGGAACGGGCCACTGGAGCGGGGGTTTCCCCACCCCCCGGGGGGACTTGGGATCCCTATCTATGGGGTAGGGTAGGGATGATGGTACACATGCCATGAAAGGGAGCCAGACTGTTCTACTCAGGGGGCAGGGAGTAGCCATCCCGCATCCCAAGGCCTCCCCTCACCGGAGCTCTGGGAAACACCATCTATCTTCCCTGACCTTCAGCCACCCAGCTCTGTCCTCAAGAGGCCCCCTGGGGTGGACGGTAGCTGGGAGGGGACATACCAAAGGATGCCCTCAACAGCCTGCTTCCCGACAGATGGCCACATCAGGCCCGCAGAGAGACGTCCGGATCCGCTTGTCCGAACGGCCTCCGTTGCCCACCACTGCCTGGCTCGCTCGGAAGGGAAGGACCAGGCGGAGGGGGACCTTAACGGCGCCTGCTTTCCAGACTGGCACGTCTTTCACCTCCTCCCTCCCCCAAGACGCTCAGGGCACTGGCGTCCCTTTCCCCCACCCTCTGTTTTAGCCTCACAGTGACCCTGTGAGGCAGGTCTGGCTGAGAGTGTGGGACTGGTACGAGGTCACCTGCTGCTCAGCCCCGGTGTGGGACTGGTCCAAGGTCACCTGCTGCTCAGCAGCCACCTCCCCCCCCCCATGCCCTCTCCCTCCGTGCCCCACTGAGCCCCACAGAGCCGGGGAAAGGCCTTACCTGCACCAGCAGCTTCTGCCTGGCCTCCTCGTACTTGGCTGTCACCCCCTCCAGCTTCTTGTGGGCCTCCTCAGCCTCCTTCTTGCTGACGGCCACCAGCTTCTCCGCCTCCCGCCTGGCCTCCTCCAGCTCCTGGGCGTGCCTCTGCTTGGCCTGGGCCAGCTCCGCATCCAGGCGCTGCTGCCCGTGGCTGGCCTGCTCGGCCAGAGTTCGCTTCTCTTCGGCCAGCTGGGCGTGGGCCCGCTGCAGAGCAGTCAGGCTCTCCGCGTAGCCGGCGTTCTCCGTCTGCAGCTGCTGCACGCGGCGCTCCTGCTCGGGGACCCTCTCCTTCAGAGAAAGCAGTTCCGCCAGCTCCTGCTTGGTGCGGGCCAGCTCCGCCTGCAAAGCGCCGGTGTCCTTGGACAGCCGCTCCAGCTCCTCTTGGTGCCGGCTCTTCTGGGCCGCCTGCTCGGCCTGCAGCTGCTGGTAGAGGCCCTTGACGGGTGCCAGCTCCCCGATCGTGGCCTGGGCGCCGGTCAGCTCCTGCTGCAGGGCCACCAGGATTTGCTCCTTCTGGAAGGCCTTCTCCTGCAGGGCGCGGAACTCCTTGCGGAGGTCCTCCTCGCGCTTGGCCAGGGCGCTCAGCTCCTTCCTCTGGGCCTCCGAGGAGCCCTGCAGCTCCTCGGCCTGCTTCTGGTAGCCCTGGGCCTCGGCCTTCATGGTGGAGCACCGCTCGGCGGCCCGGGAGGCGGCCGTGGCCATCTCGGACTGCAGCAGCCGCAGCCGCTCCTCCAGCTTCTTGCTCTTCTCGGACTCGGCCACAGCCAGCCGCCGCATCTCCTTGCTCTCCGCCTCCTTCTCCAGCAGCTGCCGGCGCGTGAGGGACAGCTCCTTCTCCAGGCTGCCGAGGAGGCTGTTCTTCCGCTCCGCGTCCTGGAGGCAGCGGGACATCTGCTCCTTCCAGCTCTCCTCGGATTTCCCCTTCTCCTGGGCCAGAGCCCGTAGGGCCGCCAGCTCCTCCTCGGCCCTCGCCACGGCCTCTCTGCTCTGGACCAGCTCCTTCCCTTTCTCCAGGAGCTCCCTCTTCAGCTTCTCGGCGGCGCTGGCCTGCGTGGAGCGGGCAGCCGCCAGGAGCTTCTCCAGCTCCGCAGCCTTCTCCTTGTGCTGCGCCGCTTCCCGCTGCGAGGCCTCCGACTCGGCTGCCTGCCGCTGCTCCGAGGCCGCCGCCGCTTTCTCCAGCTTGGCAGCGGCGCCCCGCTGCTCCTCGCACTGCCGCTCGAGCTTCTCCACTCGGCCGTGGAGCGCCTCGCACTCCTTCTGCTTCTTTTCGCAGAGCTCCTGCCTGGAGGTGGCCTCCTGCTCCTGGCGCCGCTTCTCTTCCTCCAGGCTCTGGAGCTGCCGGTTCTTGGCCCCCAGGGTGGCTCTGAGGCTGTCCAGCTCCGCCTCCCGGGTCCTGGCCACCTCCAGGAAGCCCTGCAGCTCCCCCTCCATCTTGGCCGCCCGCTCCTTCAGTGCCTCCACCGAGGCCAGCTCGCCTTTCAGCTTCTGCACGGTCTTCTGCAGGTCCCGCAGCTCCTCGTCGCGGGAGACGTTCTTCACGCGCAGCTCCTCCAGCTCCCGCTCCTTCTCCTCCACCGCGCCCCGTGCCCGGGCCACTTCCTCCTGGAGCCCCGAGACCTCCACCCGCATCTCGTTCGTGACATTCTGCAGCTGCACTTCCAAGGCGGCCCGGCCCGCCTTCTCCGCGGACAGCTCTGCTTGGGCTCGCTCCTGCTCCCCCGCCAGCCGCCGGGCTTCCTCGTCCCGCGCGGCCAGCTCTCGCTTCTGCTGCGCCGTGGCTTCCTCCAGTTTCCCCTTCAAGGCCTTCACCTGGCTGGCCAGCTGCTCTGCCTCTTGCTCCTTTTCCTTGACGGCGGACTTGACGCTGGAGAGGCTGGCTTCTGCCGCAGCCAGGTCTTTGCGGCTCCGCTCCCTGAACTGCTGTGCCCTGGCCTCCAGCTCCACCCTGCCGTCTCTCTCGGCGGCCAGCTCTTTGGTGAGGGCTTCCAGGGCCAGCGCTGCCTTGCGCTCCTCCTCTTTCGCCTTCGCCATGCTCTGGGCCGCCTCCTGGCGAGCCGCCGCCGTTTTCTCCTGCAAAGAGGCCACCTCGGCCCGGAGCTTCTCCTCAGCCCCCTCCTTCTCCCGGGCCTGAGCCTGCAGCGTGGCTTGCGCTTCCTTGTGTTCGCTTTTCAGAAGCTTCAGCTGGGCTTCCGCCGTGGCCGCTTTCTCCTGCTCGGCCCGCAGCTGCTGGCGGGCCTGCTCCCGGTCTTGCTGCAGGGCCTGGATCCTCTCCTCCAGCTTGCCCTGCTGGCCTCTGTCTTCCGAGGAGAGCTCCCCCAGCTTCTGCACCTGCCCCTCCAGGGCCTGCCGCCTGGCCTTCTCCTCGCTCATTTCCCGCTGGGCCTGGTCGTGCTGCTTGGCCAGTTCCTGGAGCTGCTCCTCCAGCTCGGCGATCCGCCGGAGGTTGCCCTCCAGGGACTCCGCCGCCCTCCTCTTCTCGTCCTCCAGGATGCCCTCCGTGTTGCGGACCGACTCCTCCAGGACCAAGAGGCGCTCCTGCAGGCGGGCGTTCTCCTTGGCCACCTTCTCCCGCTCGGCCAGCTTCTGCTGGGCCTCCCGCAGCTGGCCTTTCAGAGCCGGCACCGCCCCCGCCTGGGCCTCGCTCTGCTGGCACTGGGCCGTGAGGGTCGCCACCCTGGCCTCCAGCTCCTGGACCTTCTGGCTGAGCTCTGATCTCTCCCTCTGGGCCTCTGCGGCGGAGGCAGCCCGGGCTTCCTCCAGAGTCTGTAGGCGACTAGCTAGAGCGGACCGCGCCGCTTCCGCCTCCTCCAGCTGCCTCCGCGCCAGCTCCAGCTCCTGGCCAGCCCTGCGGCACTCTTCCCGGCCTGCCGCTTCCGCCTGTGCCAGGGCTTCCTTGCTCTGCTGCAGGGAGCTATTCAGGTGGTCCACCTGGAGGCTCAGCTCTTGGACGGTGGCCCGGGATGCCTGCTCTTTCTGCTGCAGGTCCGCCAGCAGCCGCCCGTTCTGGCTTTTCTCCGCCTCGGCCTGCTGGTGCCAGGCCAGCAGCTCCTGGTCCTTCTGGTGAAGGAGGCCCGTCAGCTTGGCGATCTCTGCAGTCAGGGTGTCCATCTGGGCGGTCAAGCGCTCTTCCTGCGCCCGGGAGTCCTGCTCCAGTTTCTCCCTGGCCCGAGAGAGCTCGGAGACGGAACTCTGCAGGCTGCCGAGGAGGCCTGTGAGCTGGAGCTTCTCCTCCTCGAAGTTGCCCCGGTCGGTCTGGAGGGTGGCTTCCAGCAGGCGCTTCTCCTCTTCAACACGGGCCACGGTGGCCTGGAGCTCGGCCTGCTGGCCCTGGAGGCTGGCCACCTCTTGCTTCAGGTCTTCGAGCTGCTGGGACAAAGGGGACAGGACGGACTTCCGTTAGGACTGCTTCCCCTTCCCCTCCGCTATGTCCCCAAGGCCCCCCACCCCCCCTCACAGCCACTTTGCCTGCTGGGCAGTCTTCCGAACTGGGAATACGCTAGAAGCAAGGCTAGAGATGTGAAGGCCCGGAAAAAAAACGGAAAAATTCGGGAAAAAACCCAGGTTTTTTCCGTTTTTTTCCTGAAGCCTTTTTTGTTTTTTCCAAAAAATTGGAAAAATTGAAATAAAATAAAATAAAATAAATTGACTATGGAACGTTTAATATTTTCCAAATCATTTCTAAAATATATAATGGTATCAGATTGATCTAATTTCTGTGCACTGAGGACAAGCCAGTCCTAGGTTACAAACTGAACTCTCCAATGCAAGAACAAGATGCATTTCTTCCTTTAGGAGGTGCTATTGTCAGAAGAAAATAAAAAGGTTTCAGTTTTGTTTTTGCATGTGGGTGGGTATTCTGTTTGTAATAATTGTTTGGATACACTATATTTTTAATATGCTAGTTGTGATAATTTCATGCCAAGTAAAAATGTCCATAGTCATATTTTATGTTCCTAAAGTAACAGAATGACTTTCAATCTAGAAAAGACAAAAGAAATGCTAATGTAGCATTTTTTTCAATTTTTCCGAAAATTTCCGTTTTTTCCGAGCTTCAAAATTTCCGGAAATTTTACATCTCTAAGCAAGGCTCCCTCTAAGCTGTGGACTCTTGTCTGTCTCTGGTCAGAGAGTCTGTCTCTGTCTCCCGGGGCCGCCGTTTTGTGATCGTGCCGACGACCCGGAGTCGGAACTCCACCGGCGCCTGCAAGCTAGAGAGGGCTGAAGACCCCTGATCTAAACCCACAGGCCCCCGCCCCTTCCTACCTGCAGGACGTTCCCCATGACCTCTCCCGCCTCCGGGGAAGAGCTGCTCTCCTTCAGCTTCGCCAGCTGGTCCTCCAGCAAGGAGATCTTCCCCTGCAGGATCTCCAGCTTCTCTTCCAAGCATTTCTGGGGAAGAAAACAGAAGCCCTTCAGAGAAGAAAAAGGTCATGGCAAAAGGGGCGCCCGTTCCCCTCCAGCCTACCCCGCCCGAGATGCGAGAGGAGGAACCCCCGTGTCTCTCTCTCTCTCGTGTGCTGACCTTCTCGCTGAGGGCTTGGTGGAGGTCTTTCTCCAGGTGGCTCCTCCTCTCCTCCCAGTCCCGTAGGGCTGTGTTGTGTTCCGTGGAGAGCTCGTTCATGGCTTCCTGCAGTCCCATGAGGTTGCTGGCCAACTCCCGAAGCTGGCTCAAAAGAGAGGAGGGGAAGGGGAGGGACAGGTTTGGAGACTTTGGTATTAGCATTGACACACACACACCCGTCCCCAACACGGAAGGTGCGGTGGACGGGACCAAATCCTCAAAACTAACTTGGGTTAGTCTCTGGCAGCAAAAAAGAGCCAGAGTCCAGGAGCACCTTCAAGACTAACAAAATTTGTGGCAGAGGATGAGATGACTGAAGGAGCGAGCACTGACTAGAGATGTGAAGGCCCGGAAAAAAACCGGAAAAAATCGGGGAAAAACCCCAGGTTTTTCCCGTTTTTTTCCTGAAGCCTTTTTTGTTTTGTTTTTCCGAAAAATTGGAAAAATTGAAAATAAAATAAAATAAATTGACTATGGAACGTTTTATTTTAACATGATGAATAAAATATTTTAAGACAAGGTGTTCAGATATTTTCCAAATCATTTCTAAAAAATATGTATGGTATCAGATTGATCTAATTTCTGTGCACTGAGGACAAGCAAGTCCTAGGTTACAAACTGAACTCTCCAATGCAAGAACAAGATGCATTTCTTCCTTTAGGAGGTGCGATTGTCAGAAGAAAATAAAAAGGTTTCAGTTTTGTTTTTTCATGTGGGTGGGTATTCTGTTTGTAATAATTGTTTGGGTACACTATATTTTTAATATGCTAGTTGTGATAATTTCATGCCAAGTAAAAATGTCCATAGTCATTTTTATGTTCCTAAAGTAACAGAATGACTTTCAATCTAGAAAAGGCAAAAGAAATGCTAATGTAGCATTTTTTCAATTTTTCCGAAAATTTCCGTTTTTTCCCGAAAAAAACCCGGAAAAAAACCGGGTTTTTTTCCGAGCTTCAAGATTTCCGGAAATTTTACATCTCTAGCACTGACTCACGAAAGCTCCTCCCCTGCCACAAATGTGAGTCTTGGAAGCACTCCTGGACTCTTGCTCTTTTCTACTACTGCTACAGACAGACTGACAGGGCGACCCACTAAAGGTGACACCAGACCGCACCAGGCACTGATTATCTGGCAAGAGTAGCTAGGCTTTCTTGCGCACACATGAGGCAACTTAAGTTTTAAAAGGAAAGTATTTGTTTAAAACAATAATCAAGAGAGAGAAATACGAAATCCAGCACAGAAGGCTTCAGAGAGTACAACAAAAAAATAACAAACACTGACTCAACTACCTTTGTTCTATATCACAGTTTTCAGGAAGCATAGGTCATAAATCACAACGAGGCTTCACCCGCATACAGCAGTTCCCAGAATCTCCTAGGCTAAATTTTCCCCCCAGCTAAGGTGTCAAAATATACTCTTTTCCCTTTCAAATGTCAGCTGCTCCCACTTTACGGTCAAAACAGTTTTTCAAATAGAGTTAATTGGTAGGTCTGCCTGTCCTTAGAATCAACACCTTAACAATAACAAACTTAAAACAGCTGCACTGGGAAGAAGGCTAACATACTGATACACCACTTAACCCTTCATAGGCACTTTTGCTTCACAAGTGCCCCCGTGGAACCAGGCTCACGGCAAATTTGCACCTTAAAGGCAGGAAGAGGCCACACGGCCCCAGAGTCCCAACTCATTGGGTCTGTTTCTAAACACCTAACCCCGACAGAAATGCCACCCTGTTGTGCAACGGAACTTCACCATTTGCTGTAGTAGTTAAGTTTGGTGTAGAGCCAGTTTGGTGTCGTGGTTAATTGCGAGGACTCTAATCTGGGAGAACCAGGGGTTGATTCCCCACTCCACCACTCGCAGCTGCTGGATGACCCTGTGTCAAGCCATAGTTCTGACAAGAGCTGTTCTTGAAAAAGAGCAGTTTCTGTCAAGAGCTCTCTGAGCCCCGCCTACCTTGCAGGGTGTCTGTTCTGGGTGGGGAGGGGAAGGGAAAGGAGATTGTAAACCGCTCTGTAGTGAAGGGCGGGGCGTAAATCCAATCTCTTCTTCTTCTTCACTGAGATTACAACACAGTCCAAGGTGACTTGAATTCCCGTCCAAGAAGCCATGCTTCTATTCTAAAGGAGGAGGAGGGGATTGGATTTATACCCCACCCTTCACCCGGAGTCTCAGAGCGGTTTACAATCTCCTTTCCCTTCCCCCTCCCCACAACAGACACCCTGGGAGGTAGGTGGGGCTGAGAGAGCTCTTTCGAGAACTGCTCTTTCAAGGACAGCTCTTGTCAGAAAACTATGGCTTGCCCAAGGTCCTCCAGCAGTTGCAAGTGGAGGAGTGGGAAACCAAACCCAGTTCTCCCAGATTAGAGTCTGCGCACTTAACCACTACACCAAACTGGCTCTCTGAGAATTCATTGCACCAAACTGGCCAAGAACCCAGAAAGCTGGAGCGTTCCGCTACCTTGAAAGAGAGATCGCCATTCTCCTCCAAGAGCTGGTTGATTTTCCGGTCCATCTGGCCCCTTTCGGTTTTCAGGTCCTGACACTGCTTCAAGGTCTCTTGCAGACGTAAGAGGAGGCTGAGGGAGAAAGAAAGGCACTGCTCGAAACAGGAGCAAACCCCAGGCGAGGCAACGACGCTGGGATGTGACAGCAAAGAACAAAAACGGAACCTCGGGGCGTCTTAAAGACTAATACCTTTGAGAGGGCTACAGCCCACTTCCATTTGCTGCATGAAGCAAAACCTCAGACAGTGGAAAATAGAAAACACAAGGAAAGTTTTGATAAAGGTGAAAGGCGGATTGTGACGTTTCTATGCAAAGCTCAGACAATGATGACATGTAACGAAGGAAGAATGAGAAGAAGAGATTAGATTTATACCCTGCCCTTCACTACCCGAAGAAGTCTCAGAGCCGCTTACAAAATGCTTCCCCTTCCCCTCCCCACAACAGACACCCTGTGAGGTTGGTGGGGCTGAGAGAGCTCTTGACAGAAACTGCTCTTTTTCAAGAACAGCTCTTGTCAGAACTACGGCTTGTCCAAGGTCATCCAGCCAGGTGCGAGTGGAGGAGTGGGGAATCAAACCCGGTTCTCCCAGATTAGCGTCCGCACACTTAACCACGACACCAAACTGGAAGTAGTTACATGTCATTGATATTAATTGTGAACACTTTGGACCATTTTGATCCTTTAGCATTTATGGATAATCTACGTTTGTAGTGGTGTTTCTTTATTGGATTCATATATTTTGTTGGTGATGTTTTCAATATGTTATGATTACTGGTAATAATTTACATTTCATGCTTTGTTGTGATTTTATTACACAGTTGGTCTTCTGTTGGTGATTCTATACTGCGTATTTCCCTTGTTGTTGGTATCTTCTCGGTACGCAGCAGGGGTTACTGCGGGATTGGAGGGGGAGGAATTTGTGTATTTCCTGCATTGTGCAGGGGTTTGGACTAGATGACCCTGGAGGTCCCTTCCCACTCTATGATGATTCTATAAATGAATAAAATAGAAAGAAGGCATGGTGAATGGGAGCAGGAAGACAAGAGTGTGTGTATGGGGGGCGGGGGGGGGGCTTGCTGAGAGATCAGTAGCAAAATACCTTTCATTCTTTTCCTGGAGCTCCTCCATCTCCTTGGGCTCCATCTGATCAGCCGCTTGCCTCTCTAGCTGACGGGTCAGGCGGTCAATCCGTTGCGTCATCACCAGGATCTTCGTATCTGGAGCAGAAGAGTTACAGAGAGACACGCGAGTTAGAATCATAGAATGTTAAGAGTTGGAAGGGACCTTGCAGGTCATCTTGTCCAACCCCCTGCACTCTGCAGGAGCACAGCCGAAAGAGAGCCCTACAACACACCCCACCTGCCTCCCAGGGTGTCTGTTGTGGGGAGGGGAGGGGAAGGGAAAGGAGTTTGTCAGCCGCTCTGAGACTTCTTTGGGGAGTGAAGGGCGGGGTATAAATCCAATCTCCTCTTCTTCTTCAGGTAGATATTGAGAGCCAGTTTGGTGTAGTGGTTAAGTGCGTGGACTCTAATCTGGGAGAACTGGGTTTGATTCCCCACTCCTCCACTCGCAGTTGCTGGATGACCTTGGGCAAGCCGTAGTTCTGACAAGAGCTGTCCTTGAAAAAGAGCCGTTTCTGTCAAGAGCTCTCTCAGCCCCACCCACCGCACAGGGTGTCTGTTGTGGGGAGGGGAAGGGAAAGGCGTTTGTGAGCCACTCTCAGACTCTGAGCGAAGGGCGGGGTATAAATCCAATCTCTTCTTCTTCTTCTGTTGTCGTCTTCCCAGCATGCCATTCTGACAGTGCAACCCAGCACTCCCTGAACACAGGCATGGCCGTCTCTTCGGAATGGTCAATGACCCAAGGACACGGAGTGAGCACACCAGGCATGCCCCAATTTTTTATTGGGAAGGGGGGGGGGGACTCACCTTTCTCGTCAATGAGCTTGCGATTCTCGGCCAACTCGCGCTCAAGATCGTCCCGATTCTCCCTTTCGGCCTCCAGTTGCTTCTTCAGCCTCCTCATCTGAAACTGGGGGGTCTGCATGATGTCGCCCATGGGGGAGGTAGAGGAGCCGGGGAGAAACCTGCAAAGGGACGTCAGCCAGACGCATGTTAAGAGACATGGGGGGGGGGGGACAACCAGGGAGAATAATATAACAGAAGAGCATATGAAGAGTCCTGCTGGAGCAGACCAGTGGTCTCTCCCTTGCTCGAAAGCCAGTCGAATCAGACTCTAGGGTTGCGGTGCTCATCTCCGGTTCAAAGCCGAAGAGCCAGCGCTGTCCGAAGACGTTTCCGTGGTCATGTAGACGGCATGACTAAACACCAAGGCGCACGGAACGCTGTTACCTTCCCACCGAAGTGGTACCTCTTTATCTACTTGCAATCTCTTGCTTTCGAACTGCTAGGTTGGCAGGAGCTGGAACTAGAGACGGGAGCTCACTCTGTCATGCGGCACACTCGGGTCTCGAACTGCTGAACTACTGACCTTCCACAGCCTGCAGTTCAGCGCCTTAACCACTTGAGCCACCCCAGCTATCAGGAGCAATTATTCAATACACAGAGCATCAATTCAGATTTGACAAACCCCGTTTAAAAAAAAAAATCCACAGCCTAGACAGGAGAGTGAAACCCCATTGCCAACTTGGCGGCCCAATGGCTTGAGAAACAGACCAGTCCTGCGGCTCTCCCAGAACACCATCAGGGATATGTTCCGACGTCACCCTCAACTCTCATGAAGCTGCTTTCTAGTGAATCAGGCCGTTGGTCCACCAGGGACAGTCCTCTCCAGCGCTCCCTCTAAGCTGTGGAGCCTTGTGAGCAGAAATTCTACTTTGTGAGCTACTGACATTAAAGTTGTGAGCGAGCGATTGGGCTCCTGCATAAATCGGTTTGCTCTGGAGCCCCATCCTTCCAGAGCTAAGACAAAAAATGTGTGAGCTGGAGGCTAAAAATCTGTGAGCTGGCTCACACTAACTCAGCTTAGAGGGAACGCTGGTCCTGTCTCCTCGGACTGGCAGCCGCTCTCCCAGATCTCAGGTGGAGGACGTCTTCCACTTAGGCTCATAGAATCACAGAATTGGAAGGGGCCATGCAGGCCATCTAGTCCAGGGGTGTCGAACTCATTTGTCACGAGGGCCGGATCTGACATAAATGAGACCTTGTAGGGCCGGGCCACGTGTGTCATAAAATGTAACGCCAGGTAGCGGAGATATAAACTTTATAAAGGACACAAACACAAAGGGTTGTTTCCCCCCCCCTTAAAATAAAAACATGCTTAAAACATTAGCACTGTTGCAATATTTGGTTTATTCAACAGTGTCCGATAACGGACACCCCTTGCTCTGAATTACTGCATCAAAATGTCTGTGCTGTTGCGATCTTGAGTGCGCTGCTCACGTGTGTATCTATAAGCTGCAAACCTATGGGAATGCAGAGCAGCAGAACTGGAAGAAGAAGCAGAAGACAGCCAGTTCCACTGCGGGCCTGATAGAAAGCCTCCTGGGGCCTCATCTGGCCCCCGGGCCACATGTTTGACACCTCTGATCTAGTCCAACCCCCTGCTCGATGCCGAATCAGCCTTGAGCATCCCTGACAAGGGTTTGTCCAGCCGCTGCTTGAAGACTGCAAGTGAAGGGAAGCTCACCACCACCTCCCTAGGCAGCTGTTCTATATTCCTCCCATGAAGAACGTGAGATCCACAGCAGTGCTGAACAGGGCTTTTGCAGCATTGCCCAAGGCTTCTGGGAACGGACTGTGGCTCGTGGATAGAGCCTCGGCTTGGCATACAGACGGTCCCAGGTTCGTTCCCCTACAACTCCAATGAGAAAGTTCATGGAGCAGGATGAGGAGGATCGGGGGCCTGGAGAGGCCCTATGACAAAAGGCTGAGGGACTTGGGAAGCTTCCGTCTGGAGAAGAGGAGATTGAGGGGGGAACGGGATGGCTCTCTTGAAGTATCTGAACGGCTGTCACATAGAGGAAGGCAGGGAGCTGTTCCTGTCGGCAGCAGAGGAGAGGACTTGCAAGAATGGGCTCAAATTAAAGGCAGGAAGGTTGGACCTTAGGGAAAACTTTTTGAAAGTCAAAGTTGTGCAACGGCGGTGTACAAAGCCAATCTCTTCTTCTGCTGCTGCTGTGTGACTGAAAGTAAGCTGCAGCAGTCATTTTGTCTCTGGGCTCACCAAGCTGTGTGTCAGAATTCCCAAGGGGCCCCCTGGCTCAAAAAGGCTGGGGGGGGACCCTGCTCTCGGACACGCGGACGCTCCTCGGTTGAGAGACGACCAACACTGAGCCGCCTTGGTGGGAGGGCAGGGTAAAAGTTTGATAAATAAATAAATAAACAGTTCCGCAGGGCCTGCAAGCAGTGTTCCCTCTAAGCTGAGTCAGTGTGAGCTAGCTCACAGTTTTTTAGCCTCTGGCTCACACAATTTTGCCTTCGCTCAGGAAGGAGGGCTAATTTATGCACTAGCCAAATCGCTCACTCACAACTTTAATACCAGTAGCTCATAAAGTAGAATTTTTGCTCACAAGTCTCCACAGCTTAGAGGGAGCATTGCCTGCAAGACGGAGCTCTTCCGCCAGGCTTTCGAGGAGGAGCCGCCACCGTCACTGTACCGCCATCACGTTGCCATCTCTGGCGATGCGAACTGGCCTTGGGAATTGGAGAACGGACATAGCGTAGACCGGTCAAGAAGAGACAGCAGTACCTCTGAAACATTGCACTGGAGTCCCCGTCTTGGATGATGTACTGTTGTGAGCACCGATTCTAAATGTATAATGTCATCTGATTGTTTTATCTGGTTTTAGTGTTATGTATGGCAACTGCCTCTTGTTAGCCACCCTGAGCCCATGTAGATGGGCGGGATAGAAGCCTAATAAATAAACAAACAAACACTCACTTATTGAGGCTGGAGGACGAGGCGATCTTCTGCAGCTTCAAGAAGTGCACCTCCTGCTTCTGTGGGGTCGTCTCCTCTGAGCTGGTGCTGGAGCCAGAGAAGCTCGCTGAGTGAGGCGCTGGAAGAAGGGAGCAGGCACGGAGGCCAAGTGAGTCCAAGGGGTCCAAAGACGCACGACTGCCACCCCCCCGGCCCACAAGAAGAGCAGATTCTCTAACAGGCGTCTCTCCCCACGACTAACACAGTTCGTCTCCTCTGGCGACCCAGAAATCCGCTGGTGCCACGGCGGACGCATCTGGGTGGCTGTCGGCAACGTCGCCCCTCAGTGTGCCAACAAACCTGCAGTCAAGGCAGCTGCAAGGACAAACTGCATGCGCGCTTCTACCAGGGATGGCGCGGACGCGGGCTCGACGGCATCCCCTGCATTTCAGTCAGGCATGCTCACCCGGCACTTACTTTTCTTTTGAAGAAAGCTCTCCAGGTTCTCACCGAGGCAATCTTCGTTGTACAGCATGAAGTTCAGGAACTTGGCCATCTCTGCCTGAGGGAGGGAGGGAGAGGGGCGACAAGAGCGTGAGCCGTTTGGGCTACTGACCGGGGACGGATCGCGAGAGGGGACGCGTGCAGGCTCCCCGTCCCGGCACCAACCTTTTCGAGCTGGCGGACGCCTTGACACAGTGGGGTGGGGTGCGGGCCCAAAACGGCTGCCACAGCGGACGTTCCAGTCCCTCAGTGACAGCGGCTGCCAGCACTCTGCACCGCCAATCAAATCTCCAACGGCCAATCAGAAGCCTGGCTGGGCAAAAGCCACACCTAGCCCCGCCCACATTCTTAAGGCACGTGGCGGGCACCGGGAAGGGTGTTTGCGGTTGCCAGGGCAACCTCATTTGGAATACTGTGTGCAGTTCTGGTCACCACACCTTAAAAAGGATATTGTAGCTTTGGAAAAAGTGCAGAGAGGGGCAACTCAAATGATAAAAGGGTTGGAAAACTTTCCCTATGAGGAAAGGTTAACGTGCTTACGGCTCTTTAGCTTGGAGAAATGATGGCTGAGGGGTGACATGATTGAGGTTTATAAGATTATGCATGGGAAAGAGCAGGTAGAGAAAGAGGTACTTTTCTCCCTCTCTCACAAGACAAGAACTCCTTGTGGGCACTCCATGAAATTACTGAGCGGTCGGGTTAGAACGGATAAAAGGAAGTACTTCTTCACCCAAAGAGTGATTCACACATGGAATTCACTGCTACAGGAGATGGTGGCGGCTACAAGCATGGACGGCTTCAAAAGGGAATTAGATAGGCATATGGAGCAGAGGTCCATCAGTGGCTATCAGCCACAAGGTATAAATAGGGACTCTGGG
>NW_015168188.1:5604-8932 GCF_001447785.1 Gekko japonicus | reverse complement strand
TCAGCAGTGCGAGGGCTTCTAGTATCCTGGCCCCACCGCTGGACCTCCTGATGGCACCTGGTATTTCTGGCCACTGTGTGACCCAGAGTGTTGGGCTGGATGGGCCATTGGCCTGTTCCAACATGGGCGTCTCTCATGTTCTTCTGGGGCCCCCACGTTGTGTGTTACCTGAATGTCGTATTCGACTGTGCTCCACTCCCGAGGAATCTTGTCACTCATGGACGCCTGGTAAAGCAGGAGCATGACCACCTGGAGAGAGGCAGAGAGAGAGAGAGAGAGGGAGGGATCCTGGAGGGTTGTTTGATTGTTTTGCCATCGCCTGGGCACAGAGCGGGGGTCACTGGGGGTGTGTGGAGAGGTGTCTATGAATTCCCTGCATTATGCAGGGCGGGTTGGACAAGACGACCCTGGAGGTCCCTCCCAACTCTACGATTTCTAGGATACCTTGGCCAGTTCCAGCTCTTCTCCCGCTAGAAGCTTCTCCTCCGAGACCAGGCCGTGCGCGGTGGATTTGTGCTTGCAGCACTCTGGGGGGGAAGAAGAGAGATGGGGAGAACAGAACGCTCGGCGCCAACCCTGGGAGGAAGACCTCTGCCAGATTTCTGTTACCCACACACCAACTGGGGCAGAAAGGGTAGGCGTCACCCTACTTACAGCATTCAGAGGACCTTGTAGAACTGTAGGCTTTTTAAAGAACAAAAGTCAAGCACGTTTTGGGTGGCGAGGGTTAAAGCTTGAGGGGGAAAGGAGGAGGAGAGAATATACCCCACTTTTTAAGAAGAAGAAGAGATTGGGTTTATACCCCATGGCCCTTCACTACCCGAAGGAGTCTCAGAGTGGCTGACAATCTCCTTTCCCTCCCCCTCCCCACAACAGACACCCTGTGAGGTGGGTGGGGCCGAGAGAACTCTTGACAGAAACTGCCTTTTTCAAGGACAGCTCTTGTCAGAACTACGGCTTGCCCAAGGTCATCCAGCAGGTGCAAGTGGAGGAGTGGGGAAGCAAACCCGGTTCTCCCAGATTAGAGTCCGTGCTCCTAACCACTACACCAAACAGGCTCTCTGTATGTAGGAGAGGAAGAGAAGAGATTGGATTTATACCCCATCCTTCACTACGCAAAGGTGTCTCAGAGCGGCTTACAAACTCCTTTCCCTTCCCCTCCCCACAACAGACACCCTGTGAGGTCGGTAGGGCTGAGAGCTCTCACAGAAACTGCACTTTTTCAAGAACAGCTCTTCTCAGAACTACGGCTTGCCCAAGGTCATCCAGCAGGTGCAAGTGGAGGAGTGGGGAATCAAACCCGGTGCTCCCAGATTAGAGTCCGCGCACTTAACTACACCAAACTGGTTCCTTTCGGCGCACTTAAGAACTACACCAAACTGGCTCCTTTCCTGTCATTGCTTCTAAACCTCTGGGCTGCAACTGATTACAAGGTACACGAGATGCAGCGATGAGAGATTCCATGAGCAGGAGCAGAATGGATGTCACTACAGCTTGCCCAGGGGGCTGGCTGCTTCCAGGACGCAACTAGCTGGCAACCTCTCCAAGCCGCTTTTTTCCTTGCGTAAGGTGCGTGACCACTTTTGGATCACCTCCATGGACCGGTCTGGAAAGAGCCACTTTCCCCAGACTACATGCAAGAAGAAAAACCCCTCTGAGTGACGTCTGGCTGCATCCCCTCCACCCCTTCCCAGAGAGGAAGAGAGACCGCCTTGCTCCGTATGTGCTCCAGAGAGCACTAAGATTGGGATCCCAAAATCGCCTGATTCTTATGGGCCCTAAAGAAGCCAGGCCGGCCACAGCGAGGGCCAGGGCCTTTTCTGTGGCGGCCCCTAACTGGTGGAACAAGGTCCCGGAAGACATCAGGGCCCTGCGGGATCTTTTGCAGTTCTGCAGGGCCTGTAAAACGGAGCTCTTCCACCAGGCTTTCTGTAATGACTCAGGTGGGGGGTCACCTGACGCTGCCACCACCCTGGATTTAGGCTCCCTTGAGAAGGCCCAGCGCACCCTCCCAAGACCTTCAGACCTCCCTTTTGGCCGAATAACAGGCGTGAGGACCAGGCAGAGTGAACAGCAAGGAAAAGGTTTAATTTTATAGGAGGTCAAACAACAAGGTGCAGAATAATAACAGTAAGTGGGTGAAAAGAAATAAAATGCCCTAACGCGTCTAAATATATACTGTCCCTAGTCCACTATCTCAAGTGGCACGAGACTACTCACCCTGCCCACAGGATGAGGGTCTCTTCCTTGCAGCAGCCTTCCTTCTGGCTCTCCCCTCTTGGAAGAAAGAACTGCTTCTGCTCTGGCACCAGCTCTTTTGTTCCCCAGCCCTCTTCTTCCCTATTGGTCCATTTTGGCTCCAAAACCTCTCAGGGGTTTCTGGGAGTTGTAGGCCCAGCCTCACCTACTGCTAGCCAGGCTCCCTGGGCCTAGTAGGCCTCTGGTGGCACAGCCCAGATCATGACACTTTTAAATAGGGTGCCGCCTTTAACGCCCTGGCCCGAACCTCTGCCAGATTTCTGTTCTGCTCTGCCAGCATCCTCACCAACCTGGCGACCAACAGCCTGGCAGGAGCCTGGACTAAGGCGCAGGCGACCATTCAAATGCTGAGAGGACACCGCCATCTTTTATTACGTCTTTGTTCTGAGGGGTTATGGTTTTATATATACTGTGATTTTAACTTAATTCTGTTCTTAGCATATTTTAGAGTTTTAATGTATACAATTATATGTATGTTCTGTAAGCCGCCCTGAGCCTGCTATCGCGGGGAGGGCGGGATAAAAATTTAACAAAATAAATAATTAAATAAGAGGAAGAAGAGGAAAAAGAGGAGGAGGGGATTGGCTTTATACCCCACCCTTCACCCTTTATACCCCACCCTTTATACCCCACTCAGAGCAGCTTACAATCTCCTTTCCCTTCCCCTCCCCACAACTGAAACCAGGTGAGGTAGGTGAGGCTGAGAGAGCTCTTTCAAGAACTGCTCATGAGAGAACAGCTCCAAGAGAACTGTGCCTGACCCAAAGTCACCCAGCTGGACGGCTTCAAGAGATAAACATATGAAGCAAAGGTTCATCAGTGGCTATTAGCCACGAGGTATAGATAGGAACTCTCATAAGAACATAAGGGAAGCCAATGTTGGATCAGGCCAATGGCCCGTCTAGTCCAACACTGTCACACAGTGGCAAAAAATACCAGGTGCCATCAGGAGATCCAGCAGTGGGGCCAGGAAACTAGAAGCCCTCCCATTGTTGCACATAGAACTCTTGGTCTGGGGCAAGTGATGCCCTGTATTCTTGGTGCTGGGGGGCGGGGGTAATAGTGGGAG
>NW_015168188.1:0-3208 GCF_001447785.1 Gekko japonicus | reverse complement strand
TCCTTTAGGAGGTGCTATTGTCAGAAGAAAATAAAAAAGTGTCAGTTTTGTTTTTGCATGTGGGTGGGTATTCTGTTTGTAATAATTGTTTGGATACACTATATTTTTAATATGCTAGCTGTGATAATTTCATGTCAAGTAAAAATGTCCATAGTCATATTTTATGTTCCTAAAGTAACAGAATGACTTTCAATCTAGAAAAGACAAAAGAAATGCTAATGTAGCATTTTTTTCAATTTTTCCGAAAATTTCCATTTCCCCCCGAAAAAAAACGGGTTTTTTTCCGAGCGTCAAAATTTCCGGAAATTTTACATCTCTAGTTCGGCATTAAAAAACCTGCATTTAAGTCTGCAGGGAGATATGCCAGACATAAGCTGGTGTAATACCTAATGGACCACTAGAGGGAGAAAAACGTGTGTGGAACAGGACCCCTACCTGAAGAAACAGGAACTTAAAAGCAAAGAAAATAAAATGTGAATAAACCCGAACTATTTTTGAAGGTTTTTGCAAACGGCTGATGTTCCCTTTGCCCACTGGACAGACACCTGTCTCGTCTTTACAAAAAACAGGATTCATAGAAGAATAATGCTCCAGAACAGTTTGCGCCATGCTGGTCAATGTTTATAGATTTCTGGACTAAGAACTGTCCAACGGAGTAGGTAAAGAAGGAAGGTCTTACCTTCAGTCACACAGTGAATATCATTGTGCTGTGGTGGTGGCAGCTGCCGCCAAAGCAACATTTTAAAAGATCCATATACCCAATCAAATCTCCTATGGCCAATCAGAAGCCTTGCTGGGCAAAAGCCCCACTTGGCTCCACCCACTACTTTGTAAAAAAACACTTGGGAAGTGCCAGGCAATGCTCCCTCTAAGCTGTGGAGTCTTGTGAGCAAAAATTATACTTTGTGAACTACTGGCATTAAAGCTGTGAGCCAGCGATTTGGCTACCCCCTAAATTAGTTTGCTCTGGAGCCATCCTTCCTGTACTAAGGCAAAAATGTGTGAGCCGCCCGGAAGCTAAAAAACTGTGAGCTAGCTCACACTAACTCAGCTTGGAGGGAACACTGGTGCCAGGAAAGGTGTTGGCGGCTGCCATGGCGCCCACGGGCGACACATTGGAGACCCCTGCTCTCATGCCACTTTCAAAAGGCCACCATCCTGCAAACAAGCAGGCCTGGAACAGCCTGTCTTGACGGATCATCCGTCTCACACACTTGCTTCAGCTAAGTTCCTTCATACTGGATTTTGAGTTTTATTACACTTGTGTCAATCACAGCAAATGCACTTTCTTTCTGAGTCTTGCTTTCTGAGTCTTGAACACTCAGCAAATGCACTTTCTTTCTGAGTCTTGCACACCACTGTGCTGTTATTTTGAAAAGCCTGGCCGTGAGAAAAAGACATCCGCTTTAGCTATCTTGAGGAAGATCCCGTGTAATGAAAGATCTGGCAGAGACACTTTGGCAGAGGGTCTTTCCCTCCCCAACTGTTCTATCACAGAAGATGAACCCAATGGAGAGATTAGTTGTGGATTTTCCAATGGAGGGGAGTTTCTCTGTTTCAAACAACATGGTGGAAATGCATCAAGAGATTATGCTTTTGGAGGCTAATCAGGTATCATATCAGGTTACCCCATTCTCCTACAACCCAAAGTAAATTTATTGGGAGGTTTAGACAAAAAACATCTTTCAGATCCGAAGGGAATTCCTAGTATTGTTACTGACAGTAACCAAACTTCTAGCAGTGAGAAATCAGAAGGGAGGAAAACTACCTACCATCACAATCTGGTATAATAAAATTTGGGTAATTGTGATAAGACAACATCTCAGTACAACTGAAAAAACGTGGGAAATCACACTTATACCTCAAACTTCTTAGAAAACTGGTGTCCCCCCCCCTTTATTTCATATGCAGCATCAGTGAAGAATATGGTAGAAGACCATCTAAATTTAGAGGTTAAAAATGACAGACAGACGATAGATATGCACTCACTGAAAGAAAAACAAAATTAGTTTTATTGTATGTTTACTCAAGCATTTATTGTATGCGTGTTAATAAAACGTCCTGTTGACCAGAACGAGATCATACTTCCTTGCTTTATAATAAAAGTGTTTTTTTGTAAAATAGGACCTGTTACTACAACAGCCTTCGTTGTTGAAAATCAGTTACAATTTCCAATTCAAAAAGAAAAAGTAAAAGCAATAGAAATGCATGGCCAGCATACTGCAACCGGAACATGGGTCTGACACTGGAAGGGAAGGAGAAGCGTGTTGCGTGCATCAGTTGAAAACATACATGCAAAGGCGGATGTGGTAGGTTATAAGGAGAGAAAGTTGTAAGGACGACAGAAGCCCACAGAAGCAAGCTGACAGTGAAAGGGCAGTACAGGAGAATTATGGTGAACTGCCATACACACACTGAGTTAGTTTTATCACTGCGACAGGCTGCAACATTCAACATTTCTTGTCCCCTAAACTAAAATAAAGCCCCCCGCACAAAACACGGCAGGGAAGGGAATTCATTCCTATCCTCTTACATTTTATTGATGATCTTGATGAAGACTTGACAGTCCTGGAGCTGAGACAGCGAATTGAGGGTATCATCCAGCTTCAAGCTGTTCACCTGCAGAAGAGGAAGAGCCGAGTCACGGGCGGGGAAACTCACAAAGCACATGAGTCCTGGAACAGGGATCCACACTGGACAGGTATCAACACCCACAAGTGAAAGGTGTGATTAAAAAGATATATGTTGTCCTCCCTTACCCCCATAAATCATTGTTAGTCCCCCGTTGAATGAGTAACTGTAAATCGCTCAGAGCCAGCAAGCTCTGCAGGATTGAGCGATTAATAAATCGAAAGGTTATTATTATTATAAGCACATGAGTCCCAGAACAGGGATCGACAGCGGACCATTCAGGCAACGTGGCAAACCCTGCATCGACTCTCCAAACCAGAGAGTGCGGCATGAGGAGACCACCTTTTGGGAAAGGCAGGGTCTCAGCCTCAGAGCCAGCATTTTGCTAAGAGGCAGAAGGATCCACTTCAGCCACTAAGCCAGTGGTGTCAAACTCATTTATTACGAGGGCCGGAGAAGGCATAAATGTCCCTTTACCAGAGATAGAAATGGTATAAAGGATAGCAGCTCTGGTAAAGCTCTGAGTCGTTGTATCCTCTCCGCAAGGCCCCCATGGGCTGGGAAGGGGGTGCGGAGG
>NW_015168187.1:62596-67531 GCF_001447785.1 Gekko japonicus | reverse complement strand
AGGGTTAGTTTATACTGACAAGTGCTACAATTGCATTCCCACAACACAGACAAGAAGTGATTTTCTCATTATGCCGTTTATTGAGGTTGGAGGCTGATGAGGTTGACTTAGAACAAATTGAAAGACTTCCTAATCATCCTTCAGTTAGAAGACTGGTTCTTCTGTTTCGGCAACCCACTATCCCACGGATGCTGCTTAAGATGAGAGGCTTCTTAGGCACATTTGGCATTTGTCCAATTAGAGTCTGTCAGGACACAAGAAAGAGTCCTCTCCTCTTGTGTGGTGGTGGCCATGTTCCATTTGATAGGGGCTCATAGGAAATCCAGAGGCAACAGCATATGGACAAAGCTATGGTGTCTTCTATGGATAGCAGTGGAAAATCAACATTACGCTCCAAATCTCCTACCAGTCTGGTTAATAAATTGAAACAAACCCTGTGTGCAACATTAAAGAGGGTTGAATCCCTGAAGGACTTAGTCGACCTCGGTTTGTTTGTTTATTTATTTATTGCATTTATACCCCGCCCTCCAAGCCATGGGCGGCTCAGGGCAGCTTACAACAGCATAAAAACAACAATAAATAGTATAATAATCCTAAAACCATAACAATTAAAAGGTGCTAACAATACTCTATTCTATCCATCTTTATGTGGCTGAAAGGTCATTTCAATCCACAAGGCTTGCTTTCCCTGATATTCCAGGATGATTTCCAATCCAGTTGGATCAAGGCAGTTCATGATCATATTCATAGAATTGGCTTCTCACCTCAGCTACTCTTATCCTATGGATTTGAAGAAGCCAAAGGGCTAATTAAACAAAGAGTTGAGGATATTGCGCGACAATCTGACATCTCTAAGGCTTCCAAACTCGAGGTGTTCTTAAATATCAAAAGCACCATTGAGCTGGCAATATATTTGACTTCAGTAGAGGGAAAGAAGGTCAACGAAGATGGGGACGGCAAAGGATGAGATGGTTAGACAGTGTCATAGATGCAATGAACATGAAATTGAGCAAACTTCAGAGGATGGCGGAAGACAGGAAGGCCTGACATGATCTGGTCCATGGGGTCGTGAAGAGTCGGACTCGACTGTGCGACTGAACAACAACAACAAGAGGGAAAGAATTCTAGAAGGGCATTTGACCTAGCTTGATGTTTTGCCCTTCCATCAGCGGTTATTCAAGGCAGGTACAATAAAAAACCCTACTCTGAAAGGCTATGCCCATGCCTTTTAAGCAAGGTTGAATCGATAGAGCATATGTTCTTCAGCTGTCCATTTTACAGGGAGGCTCGTCTTAAAATTATTACCCCATGAGTCGATAGGACACCTGGACACATTAATACAAACAAAGCAAGGCTTCACTGGCTCCTATCTGATAAGAATGCAGATATTACACATTCAGTCACTGGGTTTTGTGCATTAATTCTTAGATTGCGGGAATTGCATTTTAAAAGTTCTTAAATTCAGATTTCTATTTTTGTATATTATGACTGGGTTGTTTTTTTCTCCCTCACATGTTATGCTTACTCTGTATATTGGTCTTAAGACCGTAATAATAATAAACTAAACTTGACCTGACCTAACTTGACTAAACTTGACACAAATCCCTCACCGAAATGCCCAAGAGTTAGGAAAGGGTGCAGATGCTACCTCCAAATATTTTCTGCTGTCCGCTGCCCACATTTCAGTAGCATTGCACTGAGGTCAAGTAGCATGGATCCAGAATTTTACTCATTTCTGTTCTATGAAATATGCAACTCCTGGTTCCCCTCAGTTGATCAGATTCCAGTCTAAAGTTGTATCGATAGCCAATGGTGTGAAGCTGTGTGGGAAAATTCAAAATGTAAAATTGTTGTGTCCTATTATTGTAGTGCCTAAATTGTTGCTTTTGGTAGCATCCCAGTAGTGGGTATAACTTCTGCTCCTGTTCTCATTCTGTCCTTTCAGTAGTGAGAAATAAATGACTGAGGGTGTTGGGTGAATGCATACAAGCTATAGGAGATACATTGAAATGCTGAGTTTATTACAGTACTCTGAATGGATGAAATTTATCTGAACAGATTCTTGTTTCAGATTGTCTGAACTGTGGCTTGACTAGTTGTTAAACTGTCTGAATTTGAATTGCATGAAACTATCGGTGGACCTCAGCAGAACAGAACCCACATTTGAATGGTTTGACACTAACTTGGTTCACAAGTTACAGTTAACATATGTACCAAGCCATGTACACTTGATTTTTCTTTTCAGTTGTGTTGAGCAATTCTGATATTACATTCAATGCATGTACACATGAACACATTAAACTGCCTTATACTGGCCCTGTTCATACATTACAGTAATCGAATATACAATCCACATGCAGTTTACACTTGCTTGTTCTTTGAATTTGTGTCAAATAATACTCATGTTACAGTCGATGAATGTGCAGCTGACCATATGATATAAGCCTCCCATTTGTCCAAGTACTGGTCCCCAGGGGTCGTTTTGTAGAAAAAGAGCTAGGGGAACTCATTAGCATAACTCATTAGCATATGCCACACCCCCTGACATCAGGGGCTTGGCGGTGGACCTGCAAGGCTGGCGGGAGTGCGAGGAAGCCCCGCCAAGGCCCTCCCTGGCCCAGGCAGGCAGGGGTGGGGAGAGGCGGGGAGGAAGCAACTTACCCTCCCTCTTCTCCTGCCTCCTCCTGGCTGAATGAGGGCCAGAAGCAGGGCAGCCAGAAGCAGGGGGCGGGGCTTCATCATGTGCCCCACCCCCACCCCTCACCCAGGGGAACTGCGACCCCCCGCGACCCCCCCGAATCGACCTCTGCTGGTCCCTAGTAAAGTGAATGTATGTTGGCTCTTCCTTGTACACAGATGTACACATGTACAGACAGGATGTACCTGAGTTTACTGTAACATGTACTGTATACATGTTACAGTACAATACTGTAACGACTATTGGTTCGTCAAAGTCAGTATTGCCTACTTAGAGTGGCTGCTACCTTTGAACTGGAGATGCCAGGGATTGAACCAGGGACCTTCTGCTTGCTAACCTGATGCTCTACCACTGAGACATACCATTTCTAGAATCATAGATGAATGTATGATTGAAACCAAACGTTTGTCCAGGTAGTGGTCCCCAGTTCTGTAAGGTGACCTTGCCTTCGCTCTTTCTTCTGAAGCCTTGCCGACCCGCCAAGGCATGTATTCTCTATAGGTAGATAACAATGGGGTCGATGTTTAGAGACACCGAACCGCTTTTGTTCATATTTATTGTATTTATGTAAAGCTGTTTTATGGATCGATTGTTTTATGCATGTTGGTTTTATTCATGCTGTGAGCCGCCCTGAGCCACTTCGGCGGAAGAGCAAGATAAAAGCCGAATAAATAAATAAATAAAAATAAAACACAGGTATGCGTGTTTATTTATTTCTCTCCTGCGTTTCTCCCCAATAGGGACCCAAAGCAGTTTACATCATTCTCCTCTCCTCTGTTTTATCCTCACAACAGCCCTCTGAGGTAGATTAGCCTGAGAGTGTATGACTGGCCCAAGGTCACCCAGCAAGCTTCCATGGCAGAGTGGGGATTCAAACCTGGGTTTCCCAGATCCTAATCTGTCACTTTAACCACTACTTGCAGGATGTATGTGGGTTCACTGTAACATGTGAACAGGACTACCCTGATGACAGGTTCATATGCATCCAGAATACATTTTACAGACATGCAAATGAATTGTCTTTGGATTCAGAGTTGGATCGTTTCATTTTTAAAAGTTTCGTTTGGGTTCAAAATGAGTTTGAAGTCATTAGTGTAATTATTCTCTCTGCTTGCAGTGAGATATGCCATTAATTGTAGCAATCATATTCACCAGGTAAACATACCTTGTTATACTGCTCCACCTGCATGAGAGACCTCAGATTACAGTTGGGACAGGCTACTAAAGTGCCCACTGTCTTCTGCTTCCTCCATGCACGAGGCATGTCTTTGGGTTTCTTTGGTGTAGTGTAGTGGTTTGTTGGGGGGAGGACAGGATAAACTATAACTCCCATGGGACTGTGCAAGTACGTGCATGCACAATCTACTGTGCATGAAGACAGTTTAGCAGCCATTCTGTGCAAGTGGTCGGAGTGCAGAACACACAGATGTTGGCACCAAATAGATTTTTGTTTTCATGTTGCCCCCCCCCACACACAATGTAACCAAAAATGAGAATGCATTCCTGTGCATGTACAGAGACAGCATTTCTGTGTCAGACAGGCTCAGGTTTTTTGATCATAGGCCCAGCAGTTAATAAATGTTCTGCTCCTATGGTCAGATTGCAAGTTAGCCTTTTCGCATAAGCAGGCAGATTTGTGCATATAATGCATATTGCCTTCCCTAGAAGGCAAAACTACTTCCCTAGAAGGGAATACGTCTTACTATTATAGGAGGGAATCCTTAAGCCTCTATCCTTACTGTCTGCAGGGCATGTGGGATGACTATCACCGTCACAGAAGGGGAGCCCTGACCCTGCCTCTGTACTTTCCCAGCAAAGATTTGTTTTGCTTTCCCAGAATTCATCTTCTTCCGGATATCAGAATATGTCAGGCAAGATATGCCCTTCTGAGAAAGCCTTTTCAAGCCGCTGAGTCACAGAGTTCCGGCTGGCTCCTGAGTTGGCCACACCCAGCAGGAACTCATTAGCATAATAGGCCACACCCAACAGCAGAAACTCATTAGGATTGACTATGTTAGGGGTGTGTGGCCTAACATGCAAAGGAGTTCCTGCTACAAAAAAAAGCCCTGGGTTTTGACAACAAACAAGGTAAACAGAATAACAAGCAAAAGGTGGGTGTGGCTGGATAACCACACTTCTGGCAACACGGGGCTGCGGCTAATGTGCTAATGAGCTGTGCTGTCAGGGGTGTGGCCTAATATGCTAATGAGTTCCTGCTGTTGGGTGTGACCTATTAT
>NW_015168187.1:56052-62414 GCF_001447785.1 Gekko japonicus | reverse complement strand
CCCCCCCCCCCCCGGATATACTTGAATGAAATGCTTGCTGGGCATGGAATATCAAAAGGAGTAACTCATTGGTGTGAACATGGGCTACTTCCTATGGCTGGATACAGTGCCTGTCAGGATTGCATCTGCGGAGTTGCACTTTCTTATTGCTGCCCTTCCCATTCTCTTTTCACTTCACGGACATGGAAAATTAAAAGCAGCTTTGGGAACAGGAATGGAAAGTAGAGTGCAGACATCGTGATGCTGCCAAAAATACTGTTTAAATATGGTATATTCAGTTCCTAACCAAAAGTCAAAGGTAATTTGATTTTGATGAATTACCTTTCTAGGTTTAACAAATAGAGCACATTCGGATTTTGATTAGTTACATTCTGAATGTACGACCCTAGTTTATCTGAATTACCCAACTCCAGATACAGTGCCTTCTTCAATTTGTTTCATTTGACAATGTGAAATGAGTAAATAAAAATAATCGCTTGAAACTAGGGATGTGGGTATGACTTGGCACAAGGCCCACATCAGTACTCATTCAGAGGCCCTTGTCCTATGATCCATAGACCTGAAGCTGATCATGATGCAAGTTCCCGACACCTTTCTTGCATAAGGAAACTAAGCTAATGAGTGAGTTTGACCTTTGTCTGCTCGGCATCAAACACATAGGTATGGGTTGTATGGGTGGGGAATGGTTTTTTTTTTGTTTGGGCTCATTTTATTATATATGTTCATTTTTATTCTGCTCTTTCCCCCAATTAGGATGAAACTCCCATAAATTGTACCCTCCCACTTGTTGCAAAGGACAGATTGTCCTCATTTAAAGGCATTTAAAACTCTCATGTCTAGATTAGACCATGGGGAGGCATTTGGAAAAGCTGGTGCAGAGTACTGGTTAAGTGTGTCGGGCTGGTATCAGCCAGGTTCAAATCCCCACTGTGCCACTGAAGCTTGCTGGGTGACCATGGGCCAGTCACTCTCTCACCTAACCTACTGCACGGGGGTGTTGTGAGGATACAATGGAGGAGAGGAGAATAATGTAAGCCACTTTGGGTCCCCATTGGGAGAAAGGTAAAGGTTTCTCTCGCTCGAAAGCCAGTCGAACCCGACTCTAGGCATGCGGTGCTCATCTCCGTTTCCAAACCGAAGAGCCAGTGCTGTCCGAAGACGTTTCCGTGGTCATGTGGCCGGCATGATTAAACGCCGAGGCACACGGAACGCTGTTACCTTCCCACCGAAGCGATACCTAGTTATGTACTTGCAATTTCTTGCTTTCGAACTGCTAGGTTGGCAGGAGCTGGGGCCAGAGATGGGAGCTCACTCCGTCATGCGGCACTCGGGTCTTGAACTGCTGAACTACCGACCTTCCACAGCCTGCAGTTCAGCATCTTGACCACTCGAGCCACCGCTCAAATTAAATAAATAAATAAATAAAATCTAAGGAAGCAGGTAGCAGGCATAAATAATAAAATAACCAGAAGGAGCCTTGGATTCTTACATGAGGCCTGCTGTGTGTGTGTGTAACTCTCAGGGTCTGAACCCTTAAAAGATCCTTTCTCCCAAATTTCAGATGCCCAGCGAGAAGAACATCCTGACTTGCAATGTGGAGAGAGGAAGGTGTTCATTAATCACAGAAGGCAGGTACAATAGTCCAGTAGCAGTAATGGCAGGGAAACATCAGGGCTTCCAAAAGGCCCTGCCTCGTAGTACAGTGATTGACGCAAATACTAAAAATCATCAGCACAATCCTCTTTGTGAAATCAAAATTCTTTGATGGTCGGTCAATTTGCCAGTCACATTTTCCGTCGATTCGTTCCCTTCCCTTCCATCCTCCCAGCCCTGTTGCCCTTGCCCTCGTTGAACTAAAACTACATATATATATATTTTTGGCCATCAACTCCCAGTTGACCCATAGGGTTTTCAAGGCAAGAGACATTCAGAGTTGGTTTACGATTGCCTGCCTCCATGTCATGGCCCTGGTATTCCTTGGTGGTCTTCCACCATACTGACTTGGGCCAACCCTGTTTGCTTCCAAAATCTGATGAGATTGAGCTCGCCTGGGCCATCCAGGTCAGGGCAAAACGGCAAAAGGCACCAGAATATTGGGGATTAATAATATTTTTTTCCAATTGATTTCCAAAGATTGTTTATTTTCAAAGTCAGATTCAATATACAGTAAAAATCTTTGCTGTCTGGCACCCAAGGAGAATGGGGGTTTCCCATTTAATCAAATATGCCAGAGTCTCAAGCTTATGTTCCTACTCTGCTCCCTATATAAGTACAAGCTAATGGAAACGCCATTGTGATATCCAGGGCTCTTTTTGTAGAAAAAGCCCAGCAGGAACTCATTAGCATAATAGGCCACACCCAACAGCAGAAACTCATTAGCATATTAGGACACACCCCAACAGCACAGCTCATTAGCACATTAGGCTACACCCTCATGTTACCAGAAGTGTGGTTATCCAGCCACACCCACCTTTGGCTTGTTATTCTGTTTACCTTGTTTGTTGTCAAAACCCAGGGCCTTTTTTGTAGCAGGAACTCCTTTGCATGTTAGGCCACACACCCCTAATGTAGCCAATCCTAATGCGTTTCTGCTGTTGGGCGTGGCCTGTTATGCTAATGAGTTCCTGCTGGGCGTGGCCTACTCAGGAGCCAGCCGGAACTCCGTTCCTGTGCGTTCCTGCCCAAAAATAGCTCTGGTGATATCCCCCACAACTGGTGAGACCATTCCCCTTCCCCCCAAACCATGGAGCCTCTGATGCAGCAGGCAGGCAAGTAGGTCAGTTGCCCAGGAGCCCCTCAGCATAGCTGCCTCCCTACAGCTAAAGTTAGGCTGAGAGGCAAGAAGATGCCTACAGATTGCATCAGCTGGCTGCGCTGTCTACAGGAGTGGAGGTATAACACAGAAAGATGGAGTACTCTCTGTGTCAAGGTGAGACGTCTAAGAGTGCATTATTATGCATACTCTGTAGCAGTGAGGCAGGCACACTCTTCTCTCACCACTGTGTGTACACAATGCTGCTCCGCTGAGTTTTCTGGGTTGCGAGAAGACTTCTATCTCAGGCCCTTGAGTCAGTTTAGAAAATGGAATATCTCACTGTAAATCCTTTGTAAATAATTTGGTAGATAAAAGTGCTCACATCCAGGGGTCATTTCGTAGAAAAAGAGGTACAGGAGCTCATTAGCACAACTCATTAGCATAACTTATTTGCATATGCCACACCCTCTGACATCACCAGAAGTGGACTGTTTTGGATTGCTAGCTATTGGGGGGGGGGAATGTGCAGATCTGCCCTCACAGAGGAGGGAGAGCTTGTACCTAAATAAAACTTGGTCTTAAAGGTGCCACTGGACTGTTTTGGACCGGGGGGCTGCGGGGAGCTCTGCAACTTACCTGGCCACTTCTTGCTCTTACTGAGGGCTGCTGGGAGCAGGAGGCGGGGCTTGTTACATATGCCTGCCCCCTGGGCTCCTTACTGCCAGAGCTCCGCTCCTGTGCGCTCCTGCAGGAAATGACCCCTGCTCACATCCACCAAGCATGCCAAGGATGGCATGCTTGGTTCAGTCCAGTCTGTTACAAGAGTGTAGTCTGTTCCTACTTGTAAGAATGATTTTCAGTTGGTGAGGCCTAATGAAGTGGACAAGCAATACTGCGTGGCCCAGGGTCCACAGATTGCATCTAAGGTCCATCAGTGAGCTTCATGGCATCATAGCATCTCGCCAGGATTGCTTCTTTGAATGGATTTGACAGGTGAGAAATGACTTCTTGAGAGAAGGGAACAACATGCTAACAGTGCTGTTAACAGAAAGGAAGTCTGCCCCTGTATAGCAGCTACATGGGGAAACCAGAAAGCCCAGACGAAGGGAGTGTATTGCTGTCTTCAGTTGCCTGGTGATGAAGGACACTGAACCCTCTGAGCCTCCTAGAGAGTACCAGCTCATCAGACTTTCATTTTTCCTGATTATGGAGAGATCCTGGGTCTCCTCCTGGATGCTTGTGTGTGTCTTTATAAAAACAAGATCCCAGAACTTGTGCTTTCGACAGTGAGTTAATGAATGGTATGAGGGATGGTGTTTGGTTTTTCAAATACATACAGCACTTAAATGTGAAATGTCTCTTCTAAGCCATTTGCTGTAATCTGAGTAGTCTGAAAAACTTTGAAGCACTGAATTCCTTTGATGATTAACAATCCTGCAACAGTCTGAATGTCTGGAAAGAGGACCCATTTGTTCTCCTCATGCCGTTCTCCCTAATAAAATGGTAGCTAAGAGGTGGAAACTCTGAGAACATGTGATTCTTGCCAATATAAGGTTTGGTCCATGCGGATGGCTCACTTGCTAAACACCACCACACGACGTGCCAAGAGTATTTCCTCTCTTTTACTGCATAATAAAACTGCATCACTTTCCCACCCACCCCCACAGAACACCTTTAAAATACTTAAAATGTTTGTGATCAGTAGATCATCTTGGAGGCAGATGAAAACTTTCAGTTCTCGAAGGTGGCCAAATTGCCAAAAGCGGGTTAAAAATAGGCCTTCCCTGTAATATTATCCGCCATATACAATTTTAAGTACCTTGGAGAACACTGTACTAAGTGTAGGGTCAATACTCTTGGCATTTACTGACGAGACTGGTAATGAATAAATGGACTGACTCAACTGCAATATGTTACTTTACTTTGCAACAGCCTCACTTATACTTTAAAATGGATGCCACGTCAGGCCCCCAAACAGGCTGCCTACCTCCCCCCCATCAGCCAAATCTCCAATCCAGTAAAGAGTTTTGCACATGGAAGCCACACAATAAACACTTGCATATATGGGAGTTACTTAATAGACTGCCAGTTAAAGAACCAACTGGGTAATGGATTGTTATACGGATAGCTGTACCCTTGCCCAGTCTCAAATGAAGCCCTTAAGTTCTTAAATTGCTGCTGAAGAAACAGAGCTGCCTACTGGCACAGTTTTGTCAGGCTAATGCTCAAGTTAGATCTGAACAAATTGAAATCATCTGGATGCGTTGGCAAAAGTCAAAAAGCTGACTTTATAACTCCTTCTTCCAACAGAGCAAACAGGCCACAACAGTGGGCAATGTGGGTGGCCTTGCCCAGCTTGACATATGACACTGCTGGAAAGGAAGGCTCTATGAAATCACAAAACCATGATTTCACTATGATCAGGTTTACAATGGTTTCACTGTGGAACAAGACAGGCAACCGCCTGTACAGGGAAGGGGGGGATTGAGGGGGCTGGAAGGGGTAGTGATGACAGTGTGGTATGAGTCATCTTTGCAAGCAGAATTAGAATTCTAATGTACAGAATTTTTAGATTGGATCATCTAATCCTAATCATCAATATGTATACCTATTTCAGATTTTTAAAGAACCAAATCAATGTCTTAATGAGTGCATGTGTAGATGCCAACTGAAGAAGAGGCTGAATCGTTTATTTTTTATTATGGTGAAAGTTAAACTTAGGCTGTTATAATGTATTCCAAGCAAACAACATATTCATTTACATGCAATGCTTTTTATTATTTACTAGGAATAAGGCCTGTTGTGGAAATAAATACAACGAGCTCTAGAAAGAGGCTTTGGGAGAGTGCCAAGGCCTTGGGCACTCAGCGTCAATGTGATGTGGCGACCTCAGGAGGGTATAATGACACTGAGTCCACCATTTTCTCCAGAGGAACTGGTCTCTGCTACCTGAAGAACAGTTGTAATTTTGAGTGATCTCCAGCCCTCACCTAGAGATTGGCAACAATTGTTACCCATAAAGAAATGGCTGGTTTGGAGAGTGGAGTCTATGGCCTGTCTCAGGTCCCACCCCTCCTCAAATCTCAACCTCTCCAGGCTCCACCCCTCAAATATGCATGGATTTCCCAACCTTTGGGATTTGGCAACCCTATCTCCTTCCCAGCCAAGCATCAACCTGCCATTATCTGCCCCTCTGATTTCAGCTTTGCATCTCACCCCCCCTCCCTCCTGGAGATCTGTTGTAATTCTGAGTGATTTCCACCCCTCTCCTGAGATTGGCAACAGTGGTTCCCCAGAAGAGAATGGCTGATTGGGAGGGTGGAGTCTATGGCATTTTACCTGTCTGAGGTCTGAAGTTCCACCCCTCCTCAAACCTCACCCTCTTCAGGTTCCATCCCTCAAATCTCCAGTCTCCTGAGATTGGCAACAGTGGTTCCCCAGAAGAGAATGGCTGATTGGGAGGGTGGAGTCTATGGCATTTTACCTGTCTGAGGTCTGAAGTTCCACCCCTCCTCAAACCTCACCCTCTTCAGGTTCCATCCCTCAAATCTCCAGAAATCCTTCCCAGCCAATAATCAACCTACCTTTATTTCCCCCTCTCTCTTCA
>NW_015168187.1:17165-53982 GCF_001447785.1 Gekko japonicus | reverse complement strand
TATTAGGAAGGGTATTGAAAACAGATCAGCCAATATAATAATGCCCCTATATAAATCAATGGTGAGACCTCATTTGGAATACTGTGTGCAGTTCTGGGCACCACACCTTAAAAAGGATATTATAGCTTTGGAAAAAGTGCAGAAAAGGGCAACTCGAATGATAAAAGGGTTGGAACACTTTCCCTATGAGGAAAGGTTTACGGATAAAAGGAAGTACTTCTTCACCCAAAGAGTGATTAACACATGGAATTCACTGCCACAGGAAGTGGTGGGTGCTACAAGCATGGACGGCTTCAAAAGGGAATTAGATAAGCATATGGAGCAGAGGTCCATCAGTGGCTATTAGCCACAAGGTATAGCTAGGGGCTCTGGGGCAAGTGATGCTCTGTCTTCTTGGTGCTTGGGGGGGGGTCAACAGTGGGAGGGCTTCTAATGTCCTGGCCCCACTGCTGGACCTCCTGATGGCACTGGTATTTCTGGCCACTGTGTGACACAGAGTGTTGGACTGGATGGGCCTTTGGCCTGATCCAACATTGGCGTCTCTTATGTTCTTATGTTCTTAACATTGTTAACAAGGAACCACAGCTATCTTACAAACACAGGTAACTGCCATTTTGTGATACCAACCAACAGCCACTGAGGGAAGAGTTAGTCCCACACAAGAAAAGTTTCTTTGTCAAGAGTGAAAGCCATTTGCCAGTAATTCTGACAGGGCACAGTGGCTGAAGGGGGAGTGGGTGGGGAAGAGGAGCAGACTCAGCACCTGGCCAATGGCACTCGAGTACTCTTGAGTGGTGGCTGATGGGCCAAGGGCTGAGGGAGAGCATAGAATCTTGTCACCCTATGTCACGCTTTCCCTTGGACTTTGGTGCGGTGCCCCCAGTGGCCGTGGTGTTTGGGGTCTCGAACAGACTCCGGCAGGGGAGATGGCCCTTGGAGCGGCAGGATCCAAAACGGGTGAGGGAGAGCATAGAATCTTGTCACCCCATGTCGCGCTTTCCCTTGGACTTTGGTGCGGTGCCCCCAGTGGCCGTGGTGTTTGGGGTCTCGAACAGACTCCGGCAGGGGAGATGGCCCTTGGAGCGGCAGGATCCAAAACGGGAGAGGGAGTGAGGGGCCTCAGGCAGGGGACAGGGTTAATGTCACCCTGAGAGTCCCTCTGCCAGTACGCTGCGGACTTACTTTCTCTCTCTCTGCCGTCTTTCCGTCTCTCTGGTCAGTGTCCCACTTCATTCCACAGCGCACGTCTCCTCCCCAGCTCCTTCTCCACCCCACCTTTTATCTCCCCGCCCCGTTCCCAGGACCACCCATTTGCCCCCCAGCTTGAGCCACGCCCTCCTTTATCTATCTGGACGCCAGCGGAGCATTTCCGGGGTGAATGCTGATATGCCGGCGGTGGCTCTGGCGGCCTCTGGGCCGCGCCGCTGCCGCCGGTCCACAGCGGTACTTGCTGCTCCATGTCTGCTCCTGGCCCATTGGACAAGCAGCTGCCGCCCCTTTCTTCTTCCGTGGTGCTGCTCCGTGGACCCCGGTCCTGTCTCCGGACTCGGCCACCACAGCTCGCCACGGGAGGGGTCCCCGTTCCCAACTCACTACCCGGACCATTGAACTTTGTCCCGTCTGGCGATTCATGCCTAGGGTGTCTTGCAAGGTCTGTTGGGGTCCCCGTGGCCCGGTCTGCACGTCCCACGACCTCTGAAGCGGGACACCCCAAAATAGGATTACAACATAGGAGAGATTATTAAATATATCAATGAGCTGGCTATTGAACTTTTCCTGTGAATTGTGCCATCCCTCCAGCAACATCTGATATGGCATCCCTCCCCACATGCAGATGATGTTTTATGCAACCAACCCAATCCCTGTGGTGAGCCATTTTGTAGAACCAATTTTGTGCTGCCTGATGGACTTCCATTGCAAGGTGAATGAGCATATGCCATTTGGCTGTTATGGCACATGCCGGGACGTCATGAGTTGGCAGGGCTCAATCTTGATTCTTCACCAGATGTTTAGTCTTCATGGACTGCTAGATGTGCAAGTGATTCAATGAGCTGTGAAGACAGGAGATCGGTACCCTCTATCATCTCCCTGACAGACAAACAGCAATGATGGGCCTATCAAAGGCTGAGTTCATACCTCTTTAAACTTTGTATGGCTACTTGGGAAGGGCTGTTCTCCCACACTGAAATCTCACATTTAAATGGAAAATAATGTTGCATTTTCACTCTATTGTCTGCTGTATATTAACAGCAGAAACAAAAAAGAAATCAGTCCTAATGGTGTCTATTAGCTATTAGCTTTTGTGCAGTTTGGAGGAGCCAGCTTTTTCAATCAGCTGCATTGTTTTACCTTGGCTAACCATAGTCTTGCCATTTGTCTGCCCTGTATCTCACACATTTTTATTTGTATTGCTGCTAGCAATGTGAATTTTTTTTAAAAAAAACACACCTCAGAGTGCCAGGAAAAAACACAGCAGTTTACACATGGCCCCAAGTGTACTTTGGCTTAAAGGGAAAGCTGGCTAAAAATGAAGTTGTCAGCCCTTGCAGGAGAATGAAATCTCATTTGCCTCAGGAGAGGAATGATTTCTCCTCCTCCTTCAGTAGCAGCCTAAATTCCTGAACAGAGTGTGTCGGGCTAGTATCAGCCAAGACATACCCTCAGAAATAAAGTGCTTGAGCCTTCTTAATTGTATTTAGATGTTTAAACAGAACTTAACTTCTTTTCTCTGAAAAAAGCATGTATAAACACGATATGCACATGTTCAACTGAACGAAGTTTTCTGGCTCTGTTGAAATATTTGTTGAGTCATTAAGTCTTTATGTAAATCTTTAACTCTTACAACCTCTGCATATTGCAAGGCTCTGCTGAAACTCTCTGACCTTTTCTTTATTTATATTCCTCAAGGTATTTACACTATTGCTTCTTTTAGTCTGAGGCCATTGTTAAAAAGTTAATCCTGGCTGAATGAAACACATTTCATGATCCATTTTCTTTATGTTCCCCTTTTAGAATAGAACTACAGTATCGCTTATGTAATTTTGGAATTTAGAGGTAAACAAGTGGGGAACCATAAGGACTACTGAGGGCCCTTATTTTCCTCTGTATCTCCACTATTTCCTCTTTCCTTTCCCTAGCCTGAAAGCCCCCATAGTTTCTCCCATTTCTTTCTTCCTTCTCTCCTTCCCACCCACCAGCCAACCTACCTTTATCTTCCCACCATCTTCAGGTCTCCCTCCCCCTCTTCTCTGGCTGTCACTCCTTGGGAATAAGCTCATGGGCTGGGCCAGGCCCAGTTGTGCAATGGGGGACACGCAAGGACTTGTGGAGGGTACCTCACTTTCCTCTCTATCCTCCTCCCTACAGTATTTCCTATTTGCCTCCTCCTGGCAACTCCCATATGGTGAGTACTTTTCTCTGGTCCCATTCACACGGAGCATTTGCCATGCTAAAGATACAGATAATAGGCCGATTTTCCAGGTGTGATCACACCGCAACATCTGGGAAGCATAGTACACCCGTGGCTAACCCGTGGCTAACCCATGGCTTCTTGCCGAAGATATGGAGTAAAAAATTAGTACATACGATGTGCTAGTTTCCGGAAAACATGGGGCAAAGGCGGGCTTCTGATTGCGTTTCCACTGGAATCCCGTGGCATCCGGCGCTCGCCCATGTCCCGTCGCAAACTGGATGTTGTTTTTTTTAAAGTCTCCACAGAATGCGCACAAGTGCCCACCGGCACATGCGCACAGTGTGATGAGGGGGAAAATTCCCGTTTGCCACGGAAGCGGCGGCTAGCGATTGCCAGTGTGATTGCGCTACACCACTTCTTTGCTGCGTTGCAGGATAGCCGTGTGATCAGCACCTAATGGCATACCCACGGGACCTCCACGGAACATGTGATTGGGCTGCCGCACATTACTTTGCTCTGGGACAAACAGCCACGCTCCCCCCCCCCCGCATTTTCCGATCCATCCCCCCCCGCATTTTCTGACCCATGTGACCGGGACCTCTGTTGCTTTTTCTTCTTCCCACCCACCCAACAAACAACCTTTTATCTGCCCCATATCTTCAGCTATATTGATTATTTATTGGCTTTATTTATACCCCCCTTTCTCCACCACTGGGGCCCAAAGCAGCTTATTTCACTCTCCTTTACTCCATTTTATTCTCACAACAACCCTGTGAGGGTGGTTAGGCTGAAAGTGTGTGACTGGCCCAAGGTCACCCACTGAGCACCATGGCTGAATGGGGATTTGAACCAGATCCTACTCTGAAACGCTAACCACTACACCACATGGCTTCATGTGGTGGCTGCTGTTGAACAGGAGCAAGCAGCCAGTCTTGGGTGAGTCATGCAAGTCATGTTGTATCATGTTGCCCATTGGCTGCTGCCAGGCATGGCCCAATAAATCTTCTCTCAAAGGCTAAAGGAGCCCTGGGAAGGGCCCCTCCCAATCTCCCTGCCTTTTCCTGACAGAAACCAAGGCTTGAAAACTGTTGTGGTTACCTAGCAACAGCTGCAAAGAACATCTGTTTCTTAATGGTTCAGGTTTTGTTTCTATTATTTAAGGGGGGGAGGTTAACTATCAACAAATACACACACACACCCTTTCTACAAACCTGAGAAAAGTCCCCGGATTACAGAAAATCTGAAATCGTATACCACCATTTTCTTTCAATAGAGTTTTGCCTCCTTTTCCTTTTCAAATCAGTGTCTTTTATGCCAGTTCAATCTTTTTTCCATCTCTAGATTAAAGATAATATATAAATAATGTGCATTTGGAAACATGTTCCCCATATAACCTAACACCAACAGTGATGGTCTTGGCTACAAGCAAAACCCGTGATTGATGTCTGTCTGTACTTGTGAAATCCCAAATCAAGTACAGATAGCCGAAAGGACTGGAGCATTGGTCCTTTCCACTGAAAGGTGGGCATAACTGCTTTGTAATTCCTGTGCTATTATTTGTTGTTGTTCAGTCGCACAGTCGAGTCCGACTCTTCGCGACCCCATGGACCAGATCACGCCAGGCCTTCCAGTCTTCCGCCGTCCTCTGAAGTTTGCTCAATTTCATGTTCGTTGCATCTATGACACTGTCTAACCATCTCATCCTTTGCCGTCCCCGTCTTCTTTGACCTTCAATCTTTCCCAGCATCAGGGTCTTCTCCAGTGAGTGCTCCCTTCTCCTTTGGTGGCCAAAGTATTTGAGCTTCAGTTTCATTATTTCATCATGTGCTAGTATACATTCCTAGAAACAGTACTTCTGTTCCTTTTAAATTCCCTACTGTTCAGGAAAATGGGATTCGCTATTACGATGCCCATTGTAGGGGCATTTAAAACTGTAGCCTTAATTGCCTCAGGAAAATAGTTTGAGTGTAGGATTTGCAAATTACAGGAAGTAAGCTCTTCTGTATTTATGTCTGTGTCTGACAAGAATATGGGGACAGAAACTGGCATAGAATGTGCATTAAAATAATAGAAGACGCGATCATTTTTCGAGATGTGACAGGGCTGCTCATTTTTTTATCTTATTTAAAATGTTTAACATTTTGAACTACTATGATAGGATTGGGGAGCATTATGTACTCTCAACTCGGGATTGATATAGTTCAGACCAAATGGGGGTATAGCAGACCAAGGTTCATAGAACATTGAACCTGTCTCTTTGTTTATTTAAATAACTTTGTTTCTTGCTATCATAACTAGTGTTTCATGAAGTAATTTACAAAAACAAACAAAAACACAAAATGCAATCCAAGTGAAGCTCAGAAGAATGTTGCCAGCTCTTAAAACTGGATAATTTTGCCGTGTTCATCCCCCAGTTTTTTAATGAGACACGGGCACCACTATGATCAGTTGAGCTGGATTGTTTGCTTTGTGGAGCACAGCCAATGAGGAGAAGGAGGGCTTTTCTGCATTCTCATTTTCCTCACTTGTGTGTTCCCATTGCTTCATTTTCTTTCCTGTTCTGCACACGTTTTGTGCCCTCTAGTGGTTGATTTAGTATTATATTGCTTTGCATCCAGCACAAAAACCCGCAGTTTATACCTGCTGGGTGATATGCTGGACGTAAAGTGATGAATTGATCACTAGAGGGAGCAAAACACGTGTGAAACAGAAAAAAGCAACAACCAAAGCAACAGGAGCACACAAGCAAGAAAAATGTGAATGTGGGAAAGCCCGAAGCCACCATATCTTTGGGATTCGCGTCCTCTATGCAGATGTCTGTCAGATAGCTAACCCAGCTATTACATAGTGTGAGATTAGTCTTCAGCTTTCAGGGACTGAGCAGGATTGTGGGGGGTTTTGCTCCCTCCAAAGAGCCTGCTTTTTTTTTTCACCTGTTCCATTTCGTTCTTGAGGAAAAGGGTTTGATGATGATGGCCCCGGTCACACGGGCCAGATATTGCGGGGGGGGGGAGGTGTGGCTGTTTGCCCCGGAGCGAACTACTGCGCGGCCGCTGGATCAAACATCCCGCCGAAGTCCCGTGGTTCGGGGGGAGGTGCCGATCATATGTCTATCCTGCGGTGTGGCAAAGAAGCGGCGCGGCAGGGGTTGTGGGGTTTTTTTAACCAAAGTGTGTGCATACGCTGTTGGGTGCTTGTGTGCATCCTGTGGAGACTTGGAAAAAAAACCTTTTTGCGACGGGACATGGGCGGGCGCCAGATGCCACGAGCTACCACCGGAAACGTGATCAGACGCCCGCCCTTGGCCTGCGATTTCCGGAAACTAGTACCTCAGAGGTACTATTTTTTTTATGGCGCATCTTCGGCGGGAAGCCTCGGGTTAGCCACGGGAGCTCTACGCTTCCCAGATGTTGCAGTTTGATCATGCCCGGAAAATCCACCTATCTTCCGTCTCTGTAGCATGGCTAATGCTCCATGTGACCGCAGCCGTCTGGTTTGAGTGACTATTTAGGCCAGCACTTGGGGTGTCAAGAATAATGCTGTAGCGTATTTGGAAAGCACCCTGAGGCATGAATCTAATGCTACCAAGCTCCTACTGAGGACAAGGGATACCCTGCCACCAGGTTTCATTGCTTGCCACCACTGGAAGTCAAAACTTCCAGTTTGCCATAGATTTTATGGTGGTTCTTAGAGCTACCCTTTGCCACTTCAGGGTAGCTGTAGGAATCACCAGGAATTCTATGGTGAGAACTTCCTGTAAGTAGATAAAGCCTTATTTTTTATTTTTACCCGGGACTCTGCCCTCCACAACCCTCTTGCCTCACAACAGGCGTAACACTTCCCAACATAGCTTGATGTGCAGGCTGGGATAAATGGGATAAATGAAGCTGGCAGCAATGCTGGCCAGATTTGTATCCAGGGTGGATTTGCCACACCACTAGAACCTGTTTGATGCTGCCTGTTAACAGCAACTTGCACTTATAAAGTTTTAGTGATATAGATCAGTCATAAATAGAATTCCAGTGTAACTCAAATGTTTGGCATCTCATGTCTTCATATATGGGTGTGGGGAATTAGAAGAAGAAGAGGAAGACGAGATTGGGTTTATACCGCGCCCTTCACTCGGAGTCTCAAGTCCGGGCATGTCAGGCTGAATACATTACACCCCTCCCCCCTTGGTTCGCAATGCACCCACAGACGAAGTCCTTCAGGTGCGCTGGTGGCTTCCTGGGGCGAGTCGAGAGGTTCAGGGGTGGCAATGGGTTCTGTCTCGGGGGCCTTTGGGGCCGAGTGGACTGGGCCCGGTGAAGGTTCGGAAGAGGATGGCCTGGCTGGTTCCTCTGGGCGAGGGGTCTCTGTTTCCTTCCGGGATGGCGGCTGCACAAAGTGGCACTTAACCACTACACCAAACAGTTCCCAGAGAGTTGACAGAGAGAACTTTTTCTCCCTCTCACAAAATAACTAGAACTCAAGGGCATCCAATGAAGCTGATGGGGAGTAGCATAGCTGAAAACCAAGGCTGTCTGTGAAGTGCTCCAAGAGGATTTCCACAAATTGGGTGAATGGGTGACAATATGGCAAAAAAAAATTTCAGTGTTGGTAAGGGTGTAGTATGAATGGGAATATAAAGATTTTTATATATAGGGTTTTTTCCCTTTTTGATTGTTCATATTCATATTTTTCTGGTTTATAGATTTATTCTTAAATAACATTTTATTAGGATGTTAGAAAGGCCTGTTATATAGAAGGCTTTCCGCTTGTAGGTCTGATATTGCTAGAAGACAACATAATAGGTACAAAGTTCATGATTCTGTAGCTCTTAAGGGCAAAACCTTGCAATGTCTGGATCAGAGATGATTTTAGTCTCGTATCTGTGCTGAATACTTTTGTTTGGGATATGAAGAATCCTTGCCCATTATCATTTAGATTAGGTTAAGTAAACACTTAGGTTTTACTTAGATTGACGTAGATATATGTTTCTTTACATCTGACAAATCAGAGGCTTATTACTCAAATTACCACTGTCTTTTGTAAACAATTATGTTTCTTGAATATTATTTTCTTGGTGATGTCAGTCCATGTATAAAATATCATGTATTTCCTGAATATGTTCAGAATATGTTCAAGAAGAAGAAGATGAAGAAGAAAAAGAAGAAAGTTGTCAATTTTTGATGAGCTATTTGGTCTCATTGTTTCCCTGTTAATTCCTGAATATGCTGAGAAGAAAGTAGTCAATTTTGGATGGACTATTTGGTCCAATTGTTTTTCTGTTAATTGGAATAAAACATAGATCTTCCTCCTCATTTGACTTCATTTTTGACATGGAATCTAATATGTACAACAAGGGTAAGGTGATGTACATTGGAACAAAAGAATCCCAACTTCAAATATAGGCTAATGGGGTCTGAACTTGCAAAGGCTGAGAGGTAAAAAGATTTTGGGGTTGTAGTGGAAAGCTCAAGGGAAGTGTCAGCCTAGTGTGCTGCAGCAGTGAAAAAGGCAAACTCTATGTTAGGGATTATTAGGAAAGGGATATTATATTGCCCCTGCATAGATCTATGGGATATTATAATGCCCCTGTATAGGACTATGACGCTGCCTCCTTTGGAATGATGTGTACAGTTCTGGTCATCGTATCTCAAAAAGGACATTACAGAGCTGGAAAAAGTACAGAAGAGGGCAACCAAGATGATTAGGGGTTGGTGCACCTTACCCTATGAGGAAAGGCTGAAATGTCTGGGACTTAGCCTCGAACAGGGCCAGGGCTTTTTCCGCCCTAGCTCCGACCTGGTGGAATCAGGTCCCACTGGAGATCAGGGCCCTGCGGGACCTTTTATCATTCTGCAGGGCTTTGAAAATGGAGCTGTTCCGCCACGCCTTTGGTTGAGGCAGCAGGCGTCCAGGCCTCTCTGCTCTCAGTTTGGCTCCCAATCTGCTGAAATGGCCCTCCGATTCCACCTGTGGCTCTAACAGATATGAAACTCTTGCTACCTATATGGATTTTATTGTTAGTGTTTTATAGGGTCGCCAAGTTGAACTTACGAAATAGCAGGGAGAGTCCTGTTCCTTCCTGGGAGTGTTCTGGCACGTGCGCACAGCGCGCACACCGCAATGATACCACCTGGAAGTGACGTCATTGCGTCGGGCACATTGGGGCGGGGCCACAATCGTTCGAGGGAAAACCATAGAGTTTTCCCTCGAATGATAGAGCGTCCCCTGGTAATGTGCCCAACATGATGACGTCACCTCCGGGTGGTGTCTTCATGCCGCGCACGTCACACACTTTGGGGGTGGGGTTCCCCTGGTGGCCTGTTCCGGGCTAGCGGGGAACGGGCCTCTGGACCGGGGGTTTCCCTGCCCCCCGAAGGGACCTGGCAACCCTAGTGTTTTAGCTATTTTTAGTGTGATTTTATTGTAATGAGTTTTGGACTTGGCTTTTGTGATCCGCCCTGAGCCTGCTTTGGGAAGGGTGGAATAAAAATCTAATAAATATGAAAAGTACTGAGACTTACTAGTGATTTCAGCTCTCATACTTTATTTCAGCTCAGAACAAGACAAACTAACCATCTCGCAGGCTGGTTTATATGTGCAACATCCCCGCAACCAAAACACACCCACACACAAGTGATTGGCTATTTACAGTGGCCGAGAGTTCCATAAGCTCTCGGCCGGGAGCCTAGCCTGCTGATAGGCGCCGGCTAGGATCCGCTTGTCCCATTGTTACTGCGAGCGAAGCTTGGCTGCTTCGCATGACCGCGTGGTGAAATGGCCACACATGTGGTCTGAGATGGATACATTACAAAATAAATACATTTTTAATTTAGAAAAGAGGTGACTAAGGGGGGGACATGACAGAGGTTTATAAAATTATGTGTGGGGTAGAGAGAGTGGACAGAGGGAACTTTTTCTCCCTCTCCCAAAATACTAGAACTCAAGGGCATCCAATGAAGCTGATGGGGAGTAAATTCAGGATGGAAGAAGGAGCGTGATTAAAATGTGGAATTTGCTGCCAGAGGATGTAGTGATGGCAACAGGAGCAGATGGCTTTCAAATAAGATGGATAAATTCATGGAGGATAGATCTATCAGTGGCTAGGCTACTAGCCATGGTGACTGAGAGAAACCTCCACATTCATAGGCAATAAACCTCTGGATCCCAGAGCCAGGAGGGGACGGTCTTGGCCTCTACGCCCTGTTGTTGGCCCTCCAGAGGAACTGGTTGGCCACTGCGTGAGACAGGATACTGGACACAATGGACCAGGGCTCTTCTTATGTTCTTACATCTTTAAGATTAAAACTTTCCACAGCATAGAATCAACAGTAAACTAAAATTATTATAAATATCCAAATAACCATATTATACACTTGAACATAAAAAAGCAGAAAGAGCACTTGATACTACTCACAAAGCAGTTGCATTACAAAAACAGTAAAATAGGACATCATAAAACCCATGTGAAAAATATAACATTTGTGATCAAATTGCTGGTTCTTTACTTAGCCTCTAAAACATAACAAGTTTGTCTCCAGATGAACAGGTTAGAAAGGTGAGGCATCATTATAGGTCATATACCAGCTCTGAAAATAGGGCTTACAGCACAGAGCCGATCAAGAAGATCTCAGTTGACAGGCAGGTTCATATGGGAGCAGATGGTCCTTTTCATATTCCAGTACACTTTATAGCTTTAATGGCAAGAACCAACATTTTGCCCAAAAACAAATGGGCAGCAGTGTATTTCTTTCATTTCATTTTAATAAAAGATGGTTTATATCCACCTTATAAGTCAATTCAAAAGGAGAGCAGGCTTAACGAAGCATAGAAATGGTTGGATATCAAGGGGAACTAGAGAGAAATGCCCTTATATATTGGGTGATTAATAAATGTGCAAAGCTACCTGAGACAGAAACTATAACCATCAGCACTTTCACATGCATTAGATAAACTTCTGAAGGAAAAAGCATTAGGCAGCGCAAGTGCAAGAAATATAGGTGTCTGAAACTCTGGAACCTGCATATGACAAAGTGTGGCTGTGTAACTACATTAGGTAGCATTATATATTCTCACTATATCTCTATTATTTCTTTTTAAATGTATGTAATTTGTTGATGGCAGACTGTCATATAAATTTATTTGCCAGAAGTGCTAAAAAAATAACTCAAAGACCAAGGTGGCTATTTTTGAACGCTATGTAAATGCATATTTTGGCACCCGTATGATATAGTGGAAAAAACACTCTTTCTAAAAACTAAATATTTGACAATATGTACATGAATGTGTTCCTTGTTGGATTCCCCCCCCCCCAAGTTTAGAGTATTGCGGGTTTATAAAAAGCAGACTTTAAATTATGTGAAATTAATCTGCATTTTTTGCGCAGTTGTGTGCTCTCGACATAGCAAAATCACTTGGGGCATACCGTCCACAACAGCGTCTCTGTGTGTCCATTCCTTTGCTTTGATTCCCTCCCTTCAGCAGAGCACCATCATTTTTGGTCATGGCAGAGGGTGCACACCCCATGCATTTGAAGAGCTTTGTCACCATAGCCAACTATAACCAGACTGCGCATTTGACAAATCTCTTCTGCAAACAAAATTCTTTTTAGAAAAAAAATGTACCAATAGTCTTATTTACAGCAGAAAACATGAGGCTATGTCTTTCTTCCTTGGTTATTTGTTGAAAAAAAAAATCAGAGATATTTGGATTTTTCTCATTCTAGCTAATTCTGCTGGCTTCAGTCCACTTTTTATGCAGGAATACCAAAACGGAGAACATTTAGGTTATACGTACATAGTAACATTCCCATCAATAGCACTGCAGTTATTCATAAACACTACCTGAGACCGTATTTTAATGCTTATTAATGACTCCTGTCCCTCCTTCTATGTGTTCATATACAATTATAACATTTTTTTGGGTCCTCTTCGCCTTTTTATATTTTGGAAAGCAGAGTTTGTCATTTGTTTTATTTTAATATGTCTTACTATGATAAAATAAACAGCATCCTGCCCCCGTTGACAGCATACAATGGCCCTGATCCACCAAATTAGCGGCCAGCAAAACAAACAAAGCAAGCAAACAAACAAAAAACCTGAAATGAAAGAAAAACACCACTCACCAGCCCTATTCTATATTACTGCATACATCTGTAAAATATTAGAACTGGCAGAAATGTTACCATATCCATGTCTGATGTACTTTCCTATGGTGTTATAATATCTATAAATACACAGTGTATTACAGTGTTACACTGTAAAATTCTCTTTTTATATCAAATCTTTAGTGTTGACATGGAGAGGCAGGGAAGTTTGCAATATGACAGTGCTGTCTTTGGTGGTGATGGTTGTTCAATCGCGGTAATGGAAGCTGACAATAAGTTAAAGACTGTGACATCGTTGAGGTAATCCCTGGGTTCACAGGAGACGGTCCTCCCATCTGAACTAACAAGAGCAATCACTTGAAACTGCACATGCATGGCATTGCTGCTTTGAAAGAGTATTTCCTCAGTGTAACCGCCCCACATTTTCAAACAGCCTTTATGTTAGCCCGTTTTAATGTGTTACCTTCAGCTGTAATGACTGGGAGGTAGCGTAAAATCCCTTATGATGACAAATCATGAGCTTGATAAATCATGTGTCAATGAAATAGAAAGTCTCAAGCATGCATGTTCTTTTGCATTGTTCTTATTACTGTGATCTCCAAGCCTCATTTCTGGAGCCATTACTGAGAGACCATGGAAACCAATCTGATGAGTGGAAGGTACTCTCTCTACTGTTGTGTCATGAATATGGAAATTGTGGCTACATTTCTGTACTCTGCTGTCAAGAGGGGAGCTGGTATTAATAAGTGTCAATGATACTGGTATTTTCTTCTGGTGTTGAGATATGCCATTAAAGGTTGTTGTTATTGTTGTTGCTGCTTTGAAGTGAACATTGGTAACCAGCCTATAGCACATACAGTGCATAAACTGGCAAAGACAGTTTGGAATATATGGCACACCTCAACAGGAGCAGAAAGCCATTGAGCTCAGAGTCTGACCTGTGCTTTCCTCAGCCCCTGCTATGCTGCTGCCCGGACTGGAACACTACAAGCCCAATTAGAACAGGGTGGGGAGCTTGAGTAATAGAGCATGCACTAGGGTGGAAATGTTACATACTTTGAATCTGAATCGCAGAATACTTGTGGGGAAAATTAGCCACCACAAGTGGAGGCAACCAAGCAAGCATCTCATTCATACATTTGTTCTGCTGGCTTCTTCTGCACTGGTACTCATGTGGTGGCACATGGCAATGCCATGACACATGGTGTAATGCAAGTGGGAACGGCAGTAAAAATTGATTTCTAGATATTGTCATGTTGCACCAGTGTGTCATACTGGTTCCTTAAAGATTTAGATGAAAATATAATAGAAGGCATACTCTTGCCTTTTCCATACATCCTTTTAAGCTTCAAATGTGGAATAAAATACCATCTGCTGAATAGCATGACCTCATAGGCCATATTTCATGTTTCTAATTGAAATGTGGTTAAAATAATTTTTGTATTTAACCAATTCCAAACTGTCAAATAGAGGGGGGAAACACTGACTTAAAAGAGGACCTACACACACACACACAAATATATATATCTATATATCCCCCCGGGTGCATTCACCAAATACTAGCATACAAAACATTCATCACTAATTAATCCTAGCACTGTTACTTATAGAAAACAATTAGAGCATTTAGAATTCTTAAAGAAGCTATTATTGCTGCCTTGGCCCTTTTAAAAAATATACTTCCCAAAGGACAAAAAGTGATCCATTAATATGTACGTATTATTACATTTTTGCAAGAGTGCTGATGTCTGTGAATATGGAAGCATTTATAGGTTATAGACGATCTGTTAGTTGACTTGCAGTTCTAAGTGCAGTATTTTTGAAGCCTAAAAAGCAATATTAATTACCTTTCTGCATATAGTATGGTGAGTGCATAACACACACACACACACACACACACACATTTTTCTTGTAATCCTTCATAGGCAATATTTGCAGTTGTGAGGAAATTTAAGATAACTGGCAAGCAAACACAGTGTGAAAAAACCCTGCTTTCCTGTTTATTGCTAAAAATTAATAAAACAAGTCACCTCCCATCAACTGAGCCTTTAAGGGGATTTCTTCTTTTTAAAACAAACAAAAATAAAAACATGGCAGTTCTGGGGTGATAAATTCCAGAGCAGTGGAGTTCTTGGTTGCTTTAAGGAAATAGAACAAAGTCTATAATCCACTAGGCACTGCAGTCATGCCGTCACCATTCATTTCAATGGGACTTTGAAGTAATATTGCTCAAAAACTTATGTTAAGGAACAACTGAGCTCATTCAACAAAGTGTCTAAAAATAATGTATAAGGGGGGGGGGGGGGGATAGTTTATACTGCTTTCAGACTTATTCCCAAAGATCTGACATCCTACTGATTTAATGAGGTTGATATATAAAGGCTTAGTGCTCAGGTCTGGAACCACAAGGAAATGACTGGCTCCTTTAGAAATGTATTAAGTGTAGTCAGTTTGCTTTCTATAAATGAAATAAAAGAAGTACTTTAAAAATTTCCATTCTTCTCCATGATCAGTCTATTGTCACATGCATTTGGCATTCATTATATGTTAGCCCCAGGCGCCTCCAGTCTTGTACTCAGGCCAGCAGTAATTTGGTTTATAGAGATCATATGGCAAGGAAACAGACCTTGAAAGACAGAACTCTAAGAAGCATATTTGATGAATTTCCTATGATTTGAGCCTGGGTTTATTCTTTCCTGTTGTGGAGCAGACACTCTGCAGCACACGCGCAGAGGCCCGATGCGCCTGAGCAAGGGCCAATTAGATGACAATGTGAGCACTGTTTTTTTTCGCACATCTCGGGTTGCATTTCCTATCAGGGAAAAGCGGGAGGGTGGTGGGGGAGAAAAGAAACCTTGTAAAGGATCCAAATATGGGCAGGAAACCACACAGAGTGAAGGTTGCCTTTGTCATTAACAATTAATGTAACCACGAAAGCTGGAAAAATACACTGCTTATGTGAATGGCAGGAGTACAGCTGGAACGGTTGGTCTCCCATCTTCCTTCCCTTCTAACAAGGCTACAACTCTGACAGAAGTACCTCCACGTTCCAGAAGACACTGACTGTTACAACACAGCTTCGACACCAACGAGGCAAAGAACAGCTCTGCTAAAACACCATTTCAGCTTTTTTTGAATTAAAAAAGGTAACCAACCCTCTTGTGTTAATTCTGGCAATTCATAAATCACACATTGAAGTTGCTAGTTCTCATGAGCCACAAAAAAAACCTGTGTTGTTTGCTGTTTATGATTCTGGCTGTCAAAAACAGTCATTAAGAAGTAAGAAAGCAAGAAAACTGTGTCATTAACCCTGCATAATCAACCGGGCTTGCAACTTTTTAAACAGTAGTTTGTCCCCCATTCCTCATGGGAAAACCTGTTCTGAGAAGTGAGAAAGCAATGGCATATTAGGTGCTGTGATTGGAAGGGATAGCATCAGTAGGGTATGAGCCATGGAACACGGAAGTTCTTCTGGATACTGACAGGCATTGAAGGACAGGCGTGGGAGTAGTTCCCCACATTATCCATACCAATTCCTTTGAGAGTATAAAACATTTACCCTGACTTTCATACGTGAACAGAGGTTGCTAGTGGTGAGGGGGAACTACAGTGTGTAGGATCGGAGGCATTCTCTTTCTCTCTATGTTTCAGGACTCTGGGATTGGGAACAAGGTCCAATACTGAATCGTAACACAAATCTTCTATGCAACAGCCTTTCATACTTGTAAACCTTAGAACATATACAGCTAATTGCATTTTCATAGTATCTTCTAACCTCTGTCTCACATAAAATCAGATGGTAATGAATGACAGATGGTGTCTTGCCAAAGGCTTTCAAATGAGTCCATTTAGCTGACTTGAACTTGTATCCCCCAGCCCAAGTCTGATTTTCTATTGACGGGATTGCATCACATTTTTAAACGGAAGGATGAAAATCATTTTATAAAATTCTGTGTGCTTGGCACCCAAAAGTCCATTGTTGTTATGAGGGACCTATATGAGGGACAGGGTAAAGTAGGAATGCAGAGTTAGGAATGTTGGGTTCTGTAACAATACTAAGTGCTCTTAAAAGTTAAAGGTAAAGGTTCCCTTGCTTGAAAGCCAGTCGAATCCGACTCTAGGGTTGCGGTGCTCATCTCCGTTTCAAAGCCGAAGAGCCAGCACTGTCCAAAGATGTTTCTGTGGTCATGTGGCCGACATGACTAAACACCAAGGCGCACGGAACGCTGTTACCGTCCCACCGAAGAGGTACCTATTTATCTACTTGCAATTTCTTGCTTTCGAACTGCTAGGTTGGCAGGAGCTGGAACTAGAGACGGGAGCTCACTCCGTCATGCGGCACACTCGGGTCTCGAACTGCTGAACTACCGACCTTCCACAGCCTGCAGTTCAGCGTCTTAACCACTTGAGCCATTATTCTAGTGCTTCCTTATCTGTTTTCAGTTCAGTTTTCTGTTCTCCAAGCAGCAGGAGGGGCACTGATGAGAATGACTCAACAGATGGCAGGGGATATCATCCTACCAGATGACTTTATCAAGGATCCTACTGACCAGGTTCATAAAAACTGGCATTTTTGTGCCCCTTTCTGCCTATCCTTACATTCTCTCAATGATTTTGGGAGGGCTTTATGATTTTGTATGAGTACTGGAAGCTGTGACCAATAGGAAGGTCCAAAGCTTTGCTTAAATGGTCAGGGGCCTGCCTACCTGAGGGACCACCTCTCCCCGTACATTCCCCCAAGAGCACTGCGGTCTGGATCACAACACCGCCTGCCCCCCCTGGCCTAGGAAGGCCAGGTTGATGGTAACCAGGACCAGGGCATTCTCCCTGGTTGCGCCAATGCTGTGGAACAAGCTCCCTAATGAAATTAGAGCTCTATGGGACCTCCAGCAGTTCCGTAGAGCGGTGAAAACTGAGCTGTTCCACCAAGCGTTCAAATAAGAACTGACTGCACCAGCTGGGTCATACTAGCCCTTTACCACAGGATGCTGCCGTATCTATTTAGTTTTACTGTATTTATTGCATTTTATATTTTGTATTTGCTGGTTTTAAATTGTATGTTGTGTAAAATTGTTTGTAAGCCGCCCTGAGCCGCCTCGGCGGGAGGGCGGGGTAAAAATCCAAATAAATAAATAAATAAATAGATAGATACATACATACATACATACATACATACATACATACATACATACATACATACATACATACATACATACATACATACATACATACATACATACATACATACATACATACATACATACATACATACATACATACATACATACATACATACATACATACATACATACATACATACATACATACATACATACATACATTAAATGGCTGTGCAGACTAGGGACATGTGGCCCCACTAGGGGGCAGCAGACATAATAAGTGTCTTTTATGGTGATTCATCTGGACTCGGTGGTGCTCATTAAAGTTCCCTTTATAGCCAAGAACCACATCTACACAGGTATTTGCACAAGCACAGTTCCCATCACCTGACCACTTTGCCTCTTTAAAATCATAGGGGGTTGAGCTATGCCTCTGCCATGGGGTCTGCCCAGCTCTGGCTGCCTTATGTTGCCCAAGACCCCAGGTCCTCCTCTTGGTTCATTTTCTGTCTCTTCCCATTCTTTCTCAGTCAGCTTGTCTTCTGATCCTCCTCGGTCTCTCTTGACTTCTCCCTTTATATCCCTGGGACTCCACCCATGCTGGCTATTAAGCCCAGCACTGCTTCTCCCTTCGCTGAGTCTTGTTCATCCCTTAACCCCTTCCTTGCCTTGTCCCAGTCCAGCTGGGTTTGTATAGGGCTAGATAGGGACTCCTGCTGTCCACCATGCCCCAGCTGACACCCTGGTCTGGCAAACCTCTTGCCCCTGCTGCTATGCTCAGCAGCTGCTTGGTTGGGGGGGGGGAGTCTCTTACAGGTGGCACACTTCCACTCCCGCTGGGGTCATCATGCTCCACTATCTACCTGAGAGGTGTTCCACCCTTTTTTTGGAACAGATGCTGCCTTTGGTTGAGTAGGTGGGGCCTCCTCTGCTGCCTTTGTGCCACAGAATGGAATGGCGGCTTGGGCAATTCTTCCCTGGCAACAGACAGCTCAGCTACTTTGCAGGGTGCAGAAGGACACAGTAGAAGTTAACTTCATCCCCACCTCCAAAGTAACGCATAGAGAGCAAACCAAATGACACACAGGAGATCAGTGTTTAGAAGGATCTGTTCTCTCATTGGAGGATCTGAGATTTGTCAACATCTTTTATTTAAAAATGGTTGGAGTGGGAAGATGAATTGGGGGGAAAGGTGGGCAACCTTTTTTTTTAGTTCAAGGCAAAACTGGGGAATTCTTACATGAATCATTTTGACAATTCATGAATTAAATGAGAGAAGTGATAAGTACAGGTGAGCATGTAGGTAAGAGCAAGTAAATATATACCACAAAGTCCACATGGTCAAAGCAATGATATTCCCAGTAGTCATGTATGGCTGCGAGAGTTGGACTATAAGGAAGGCCGAGCACCGAAGAATAGATTCTTTTGACCTATGGTGCTGGAGAAGACTCTTGAGAGTCCCCTGGACTGCAAGGAGATCAAATCAGTCAATCCTAAAAGAAATCAACCCTGACTGTTCCCTGGAAGGCCAGATAATGAAACTGAAGCTCAAATACTTTGGCCACCAAATGAGAAGGGAGCACTCACTGGAAAAGACCCTGATGCTGGGAAAGATTGAAGGTCAAAGAAGACGGGGACGGCAAAGGATGAGGTGGTTAGACAGTGTCATAGATGCAATGAACATGAAATTGAGCAAACTTCAGAGGACGGCGGAAGACAGGAGGGCCTGGCGGGAGCTGGTTCATGGGGTCGCGAGGAGTCAGACTCGACTGTGCGACTGAACAACAACAAACCTTTAATTCAGTGTGATCCACTGTCAGAAGCATATATTTTGCCAGCAATGGAAGTTGGGGGGAGGGGGGTTTAATCTGCCTTGTCTTCATGCTTCATTTTTGTAAAAAAAAGATTAGATCCCTCACACTTTTGAGGTAAGAAGAAAAACTCATTGTGACACTTTACATTAGGGGCGTCAAACTCTTTTGCTATAAGGCCAGATCTGACATAAATGAGACCTTGTTGGACTGGGCCATGTGTGTCTTAAAATGTAGTACCAAGTAGCGGAAATATAAACTTTATAAAGGACACAAACACAAAAGATTTTTAAACCTTTAAAAAATGCTTAAAACATTAGCACTCTTGCAATGTTTTATTTAGCAGTCTCTGATAACTGACACCTTGCTCTGAATTATTGTATCAAAATGTCTGTGCTGTAGCAATCTTGAGTGTGCTATTCAGGTGTGTATCTATAAGTGGTAAACCTACTTTTGATTTATTAACATTCATTACAGAAATCTCATGCTCAATGTTCTGAGCCTAGGACCTAGGGAAAAACATGAAAGGGCTGGGCATTGCGAGCTTTTGGACATAAGTTGCTTCATGTGCTGGTCAAGTACATGAGAAGGCATTCTGACACAGACTGAAGGCTATATGTTTGTCTACAAAACTATAGTCTTTCCCAGAGAAATAACTGGAACTCCTATGAGGCACTGCGAAAATAGAGCGACAACCATGTACAGTGGTCAGTATCAGTATCAGCCTACTATCTGGGAAGTCTAGGTTCAAAATCCCCAGTGAACTTGGTCTGGACGCCCAGTCTCAGCCTAATCCACCTTACCGGCTTGTTGTTATTCCTTTAAATAGTTCACATTGCTTTCCTATTGAGGAAGGCCAGATCATGAGGACATGAATACAGTGAAAAGGGGGAGGGAACCAAGTTGTACCAAGGAGAGCTCTAGCATAATGAGCCCAATAAAACACACACTGTAGCAAGTCACACAAAAGCTCATACCTTGAACAAACTTGTGTTGGTCTTAAAGGTGCTTGGTATTTCTCCCATGTGATTGAGGCAGCTGAGCAAAGCAAGGCATGAGGAAGGGGAGGAGCCTCAGCCAATGGAGGGAAAGAAAGGCTTGCCTTTTTCTCCTGTGCAATTGAGGCAGCATGGCCATGAAGCAAGCTCTGGTTCATTCCCTCCCTCCCCTTGGAAGGAGGAGGGGGAGGAGCCTCAGCCAGTGCAGGGAACAGAAGCTTGCCTATCTCTCTCTCCTTTGTGACTGAGATAGTTTGGTAAAGCAAGTTGTGACACAGCAGCCCCAAATATACAAATTCCACTAGTAGAAAACACCATCAAAGATTGACAAAATAATATATTAAACAATTATAAAGTTGGTGGTGTCACAACAAAAATATTAATGCATACTGTAACTATAATAAGACATAAGATGCAATATTTCCTACTTTGAAGATAAGGCATAAAGTCTATGTAGTCAGTGTAACTTGATAGGAGGAGTCTACATAGTCATAACATTTTCCAAACAGCCTTTGCAAAGACGCCCATTCTAGATACTTAGAAGATGCATTTCCTTTGACTTCTTCAGTTTGCCGGCTGTGTAAGTAGAACCTGATTTCAGCAATTTCAACAGACCACAAGGTTTATAGTGTAAGAAGCAAATCATAGGTTCATAGGCTGTTGGGAAATTCCTGGAGATTTGAGAGGTGGAGCCTGGAAAGGGTAAGGTTTGGGGAGGGGTAGGACCTCAGACAGGTACAATGTCATAGACTCCACCCTCTCAACCAGCCATTTCCTCCTAGGGAACCATTGTTACCAATCTCCAGGTGAGAGCTGGAGATCACTCAGAATGACAACTGATCTCCAGGAGGGAGGGCAGAAGTCAGCTGCAGTCAGAGGGGCAGATAACAGTAGATTGATGGTTAGCTGGGAAGGAGATGGGGTTGCTAACTCCAGGTTGGGAAATTCCTGGGGATTTGAGGGGTGGAGCCTGGAGAGGGTGAGGTTTGAGGAGGGGTTGGACCTCAGACAGGTACAATGCCATAGACTCCGCCCTCCAAACCAGCCATTTCCTCCTGGGGAAGCATTGTTGTCAATCTCCAGGGAAGGGCTGGAGATCACTCAAAATTACAACTGCTCTTCAGGTAGCAGAGATCAGTTCCTCTGGAGAAAATGGTGGACTCTGTGTCATTATACCCTGCTGAGGTCACCACAGCAAATTGATGCTGAGTATACAATACCTTGGCACTCTCCCAGAGCCTCTTTCTAGAGCTTGTTGTATTTATTTCCACAATGAGCCTTATTCCTACTTTGCTATAAAATGCAAGTGAAGTCTCCCTCTTGTCTGAGTTTAATTTATTTATTTATTTATTTATCCTTCCATTTGTATACCACTCACCCCCTGAGGGCTCTGAGCGTCACATATTTAACCAGTACAAGTCCTAACCTAGGGCCACATACAAGGGGGGGTGACTAACCTACCAGGCACCCTTCGTAGCGAGTTGTTTTTTTTCCCTGTTGTCTGCGGGCGATGTCCTCCTGGCGCTGGTCTTGATTTACGACTTCCTGGCTGTTGTGACACCTTTGAGTCCGGGCCGAGTGCACGTCCGCGCATGCTCGCAGTCGGCCTCTGTCCATCAGGCTTCGGCCTGTCGCATTGGCCCGCCTCTGTGTCTGTCGGCCCAGCCTCCTCTCACTTGCCAGCCTCACCAGCTGCCACCATGCTTCTCCACGGCCACCGCTCGTCGCTCGCTCACGCCGCCGCCGCCACCGCTACACCACAAGGGACGGGTGCCCCCCCCGCTCTAAGAGCAGGTACCCAATTTGTCTATTTGCCCTTTAATGGGCTTTCGAGCCACTGAGTGGGTTGAAGCTGGGACATAGGGCCGGAAGCTCACTCGGGCCGTGGTGGGGCTTGAACAGCCAAAGCTGCTTGGCTGGATGTAATGCAGGCTTCACTTACCGCCTCCGCCACCGCTCCTTTTTAATATAGCAGGAAGAATCCTTTTAATCTGTGACTACTAAAAATTTGATCCAGATTGTATGGGAGAAAGAAATTATACTCAAAAATGAGTTTTCCATTGAAACTGAATTTGTGAATATTGAATTAATTACTACTGCTAATAGTTCTAATAACATGAAAAGAAAAAGGAATAATTGCTTATTTTTAGCCTCTTTCTAACATTACTATGCACAGAACTTAAAACTTTATGGATAAGGTTTCTATATATGAAAAAACTGCTGCTTAAAATTCAATTTTTTCCATTATGATTTAAGAGATAAAAATCCCTCTACTGGAACAGCCCAAAAGTTCAATCTGGGATCAGCACCCTGTTTCCAAATAGCCATAGTCTTTTTAAAACTGGAGGGGATGGCAGGTATTTGTGTGTGTGTGTGTGTGTTGAGAAAATGTAATCATTCAAGAAAACAGTGTAGCCATGCAAATATATGAATTTAGGTGTTTTCCCCCTTAGTACCCACCAGTTCACACTACTTATATTTGTCATTTCCTATGTTGTTGATCACTCACCCAATAAAAAAAACTTGGGGTGCTTCATAGTCCATTTTTACCATGTAAAGAACTAGGTGTTAACTGCAAACCTGACTAGGGATGGGCACGAACCAGGAAAAGGTGGTTTGGTTCATGGTTCATGGCATGCCCAGTTCGCCAACCATGGACCATCACAAAAATTTTGGCGCTAAACAAACTGGTTCAGTTTGTGAGGTTTGTGATGTAGTAGAATTCCCCCCAGTGTGCTAGAGACACCAAATTCACATGAGATCTTGAGCTAACTCTCCTCTACCTGCCTTCCACGTTTGGTGATGATTGGATTTATGGGGTACAAGTTATAGCCCCCCAAATAAGGTGCCCCCATGAAAGTGCTTTCTAGGGAAATGATAGGTCTAGGTTCAGGACTGTATAGAACGGATCTTGTGCAAGCTGGAGTCACCACTCCCACAGCAGACCTCTGGCTGATCTCCTCTACATGCCCTCCAAGTTATGTGCAGATTGGATTTATGGGATCTGAGTAACGGCACTCCAAAGAAGGTGCCCCATCCTCCATTGTTTCCAATGGAGGGGGAAATAACAGCAAAAACAAAAAAGCAAAAGTAATGGCAATAGAAGCCCAGCAGAACAGAATCAAAGTCCTGGAGAATCTCTGAAGAAGAAACTGAAGGTGGGATGCATTTCTGCAAGCCCAGCAGAACCAGTGCAACATGCCCAGCAGAACAAGTGCCATTGTGGCAGTACAAACCTAACAGGACTAAGGTGAAGCCAGGAAAGTGCTTTTGGGGGAAATGTCAAGCACAGGTTCAAAAATGTATAGAATTGAACCCTTGCAAGCTATACACAGCAAACATACAGGGAACCTCACCCTGCTGCCTGCTCCTCTACAATGTCTCCAAGTTGGGGGGCAGATTACATTTCTGGAGTCCTAGTTACAGACCCCCCCCCAAAAAAAGGTCTCACAGGTGCTCCCTCTGGAAAATACAGCTGCAGTTACAGGAGTCTATGGAATGACTCAGGAACAAGCCAGTGATTCCAAACTCACAGGAAAAATTCATCTGGGAAGACTCCCCCAAGCCAGACACTGGAAGCAAGGCAAGCATTCCTCCAGACTTGCAGCCCCCTCCCAAGTCTCCAAAGGAGGGAGAAAGGCAGACATGACAAGACTTCTGACAGGGGCTCCTCAACGTAACCCCAGGGCTCTTTTTGTAGAAAAAGCCCAGCAGGAACTCATTAGCATAATAGGCCACACCAAACAGCAGAAACTCATTAGCATATTTGGCCACACCCGTGACAGCACAGCTCATTAGCACATTAGGCCGCACCCCCATGTTACCAGAAGTGTGGTCATCCAGTCACACCCACCTTTTGCTTGTTATTCTGTTTACCTTGTTTGTTATCAAAACCCAGGGCTTTTTTGTAGCAGGAACTCCTTTGCATGTTAGGCCACACACCCCTAATGTAGCCAATCCTAATGAGTTTCTGCTGTTGGGTGTGGCCTATTATGCTAATGTTCCTGCTGGGTGTGGCCAACTTGGGAGCCAGCCGGAACTCCGTTCCTGTGCGTTTCTGCCCAAAAATAGCCCTGAGTAACCCCATGGCAGTTTGGCAGGCACTCCAGACCCATCAGACAAGCATGGAAAGCGTGCCCACAACTCTCACAGCCCCTCCCCAAGGCTGAAATGCCACAGTGAATTCTTCTCCTCTGCAGAGGATAGGAAACACCTGTTGAGCCAGTTGGACCAGGCAGCTTTGGAATGACAGAAAGGCAGACATGACAAGACTTCTGACAGGGGCTCCCCAAAGTAACCCCACAACAGCTTGGTGGGCACCACAGCCCCACCAGACAAGCAAAGGAAGTGTGTCCACAACTCTCACAGCCCCCTCAAGGACTGAAGCACACAAGTCCATAACACACCTGTCAACCAGTGCTCCCTCTAAGCTGTGGAGTCTTGTGAGCAAAAATTATACTTTCTGAGCTACTGGCTTCAAAGTTGTGAGTGAGTGATTTGGCTGCTGTATAAATCAGTCTGCTCTGGAGCCATCCTTCCTGAGCTAAGACAAAAATGTGTGAGCTGGAGGCTAAAAAACTATGAGCTAGGTCACACTGACTCAGCTTAGAGGGAACACTGCTGTCAACCACGGTGAATTCTACTGTGCAGAGGAATAGAAAGCCATTTCAAGCTGGCCAGGTCACCCCCAAAGTCTCCAAAGGCAGGTTCAGGAAAGACAGACATCTCCAGAGTTCTGACAGCCCCCCCCCCCCAAGTAACCCCAGGACAGCTTGGTAGGAACTCCTGGCAAGCGCTAGAACCAATTGGGGCATGACCACAATGCTCCCAGGCCCCCTCAGAACCAAACACAGAGATCCTCTGGTCACAGCCCACCCATAAGTGAAATTTCTGGTTATTCTCCATTAGTGGAACACATTGTACAGATAAGAGATCACCTGTTGTGAATTGTACAAATACAATAGAAAGGGGTAGTCAAATGGGAGCTTGCTTGACCAGGCAGATGTTTGTTGAGGTAGATGTTTGCTCAGGTGGATGTTGTTCCATGAGGTAGGTGTTGTGTCATGAGGTAGATGTTTGGTTCATGAGGTAGGTGTTTTGTTACAGGTAGATGGTGTTTCATGAGGTAGGTGTTGTGCTATGAGGTAGATGTTGTTTCATGAGGTTTTGGATGAGGGAGCCTGGCCCCACCCAAGCATAGGTGGCCAACCTCCCACCTAAGTGCCAAGGGCACAAGCCACAGGCCTCATGCTGGATTACCCAGAGAGGAGGAGGAATGGGGGGGACACACAGGGGGACAAGAGGAGGCCTGGATCTTATCCTGTGAGGTCCAGAGAGGGGTAGCCCAGAAGGGGGAAGTTGACCTTGAGGAAGGCCAACTCATCCACCCTGGCTGGGTCCAGGTGAGAGCGGTGGGGGCTGAGAATGTCTCCCAGGTGGGAGAACACCCACTCGCTCTGGAAACTGGTGGGAGGGCAGGAGAGGGGACTCATGGCCATAAAAGAGAGTTCGGGCCAGATGGCAGCCTTGCGTGACAGTACTCCAGGGGACCGGCAGAAGCAGGCTCAGTGGACTCAGTGAGGTATTCCCTCACCATCACTTCTGACAAATCCTTTAAACACCTGGCAGCCCTGTCGCTGCTGACCTTCTAGTTCACCACTGACAACCAGTAGCAAGACTTCTCCATGGTTGGGCTCTTTGAGGCAGAGGTGCTGGGCTGTGGCTCCTCCTCTCCCCCCCCCCCAGCCTCTTCCACAATTCTGTCAGGATCAACAGCAAGTACATCTCCACAACCGATTCCAGGATCTCCACACACGATTCCAGGGAAACGTTATGCTTTATTAGATTACAGGTCTGTTGCCATGGTCTACGGGGATATTGTTAGGAATGACAATGGGGTGGATGCATCCCTTCATATAGCGTGATGCTGCAAATGGCTAAGCAAATGAAATCCAAGCAAGCGCGCGGGAATTCTCAGCGGGAGGTTACATAACGAACTGGAGAGTCTCCGTGCTTCATGAAAGCAGAAATATTCACACCAACGGTGGAACGCAAGCCCTCCCTCTTCCTCAGGGTTAGTCAGGTAACCCAGTCTGGCGGCGCCAGTTCGCACAGCCTCGGGAGTGCCTCCCTATAGCTGTTTACAGCAAGCTAGCAAAGCAAGCAAGCAAGCATGCGCCGTAGCGCCACAGTCAGGAAGGGACAGGTACACATGAAAAATGGCAGCTAGCTGACACACCTGCCGTTCCGTCTGGCCACATCTGCTGGCCTGTAGCCTCCACACTTCTTTGCAGAGTTCATGCTTCCATTGTATGAGCTCTGGATTCCAGGGAGCAATCCTGCCTTTTATCCAGGGGTCACAGATACAGGCCAGTTTGTATTCCCCTTCCTCGGCATGAGCAGAGAGATGGGGCAGCTTAGAGCTCACCTAACACTCCCAAACCCCTGCAGGGGAGAGGAATCAGAATCAAAATGTGGGTCCTCAGCCGAGGAACCCATTAGCTGAGCCCCTCTGCTTGGCATGAGCTGAGAGAAGGGGTGGCTCAGAGCCCGCCTCCAAACCCCAGCAGGGGGGAGAGATCAGAATCTTGTTAAATGTGCTTTTAACAAGTTCCCTGCCAACACAGAGGAGAGGGTGTGGAGCACATCTGAGCTCATATATAGCATTCTGATTCCACCGAGCAGAATGGGAACTCTGTTACTGGCAGCCAGCACTGCCTGTTAAGCTTTGGAGGGCTCCTATTGGTGCTTCCAAAGCTGGAGAATTCCTCCCCCCTCTTGCCATGGAGTTTTGTAAACAGTCTAATTGAGCAGAGATAGTCTGTCTGGAGATGTAATCATTCACAGACTGACACAAATCACCACAAACAGCACAAAGGTTTTTGAAATGTTCTTGCTGGGTGTCCCTCTACGAACACGGGTTCGTGAATGACAAACCGGCCAAAATTCGTGTTGAACTTTTGTTTGTCAGCCCGTCCCTAAACCTGACTACTTTACTGCTCACTCCTAGTTCCAGGTTATTTATAATGTAAACAATATTGGTCCCACTGCAGATCTTTAGGGGACCGTTTCTCTTACCTTTCTCCACCTTGAAAATTGTCTCTCAACTTCTATAGTCTGATTCCTGTTTTTAATCAGTTTGTTTATGGAGAACATTTTTATATCTTGTCTTTCTTTCCATGCAGTTGGTTCCCAAGAGACCCCCCCCCTTTTTTTGAAATTATTGTTACATTTACTCCTGCTCAAGGCACCTTACAATTAAAACAAAATAACAATGTTTTAAAAGCCATTAAAAAGGTAAAGGTTCCCTTGCTCAAAAGCCAGTCGAATCTGACTCTAGGGTTGCGGTGCTCATGTCCATTTCAAAGCCGAAGAGCCAGCACTGTCCGAAGATGTTTCCGTGGTCATGTGGCCAGCATGACTAAAAACCAAGGCGCATGGAACGCTGTTACCTTCCCACCGAAGTGGTACCTATTTATCTACTTGCAATGTCTTGCTTTCGAACTGCTAGGTTGGCAGGAGCTGAAACTAGAGACGGGAGCTCACTCCGTTTTGCGGCACCCGGGTCTCGAACTGCCGAACTACTGATCTTTCACAGCCTGCAGTTCAGCATCTTAACCACTTGAGCCACCGCAGCTCCTTTAAAAGCCATTAAAAACTAGCTTTTTAGAGTAGATATTTGCACCAATTGCACTAGAATAGATATTAGGCTAACTGCCCTGTAATTTCTTGGATCCTCCCCTTGGTCCCTTTTCAAAAATTGGCTTTTCACATTGGTGACTTTCCAGGGTTCTGGTAAGTAACCTGATTTTATGAGGTTGCATATTTTTCATACTGGAGTTTCCTTACGTTGTGAAACTCTTGGGGACATGGCATCTGGTCCTACCAGGGGTCATTTCGTAGAAAAAGAGCTAGGGGGACTCATTAGCATAACTCATTAGCATATGCCACACCCCCTGACATCACCGGAAGTGTGTCCTCCCCACAGCCGGCGGCGACCTCCAGCGGGCACCAGCAGGGAGCTCCAGGCCCCGCCCTCCCGCACCTCACCCGGGGGGATCACGTCCCCCCGCGTCCCCTCCCAAATGACCCCTGGGTCCTACTAACTTTTACATTTTTATTTATCTGTTATCCATGGAACTTCACGTGTTGTTGAATTTACTTGATTTAAAAAAACCCCGCTCTTGCTTCTTGTGACTAAGAATTCCACCCAATGGACTATCGTTGCATGATATATATGATGTGGCTCTTACTGTGAGTCATCTCATGGGCAGTGTTAGTTTCTCCACTGATGTTTCCCAGTCCTACTGAATGATGTCCTTTTAACTAGAGATGCTGAAGCGAAATTCGTGATATTTTTATGCAGAGCATGAGGATTGCTGCTGAGCGATGACTTCATCTCTGACTCAGGAGTATGATTAAGTATCACGCAGTGCTCTTTTTGTAGAAAAAGCCCAGCAGGAACTCATTAGCATAATAGGCCACACCCAACAGCAGGAACTCATTAGCATATCGGGCCACACCCCTGACAGCACAGGTCATTAGCACATTAGGCCGCACCCCCATGTTACCAGAAGTGTGGTTATCCAGCCACACCCACCTTTTGCTTGTTATTCTGTTTACCTTGTTTGTTGTCAAAACCCAGGGTCTTTTTTTTGTAGCAGGAACTCCTTTGCATGTTAGGCCACACACCCCTAATGTAGCCAATCCTAATGAGTTCCTGCTGTTGGGTGTGGCCTATTATGCTAATGAGTTCCTGCTGGGCGTGGCCAACTTGGGAGCCAGCCAGAACTCTGTTCCTGTGCGTTCCTGCCCAAAAATAGCCCTGAGTATCAGAACCGTAGTTTTTAAAATCTTCCTTTCCAAGTTTATCTTACTACATTTGTGTTTCCAGCCCAACATTGTACAATTTCTAAGGCACCAATTTCTGTGATAATGTTCCAGGATTATTTTTAACTGATTTAAATGCCTTCTGCCTGTCCCCCATGTACATACCAACACACCCTGTTGCGCACGTTTACCTCCCTTTATTTCTCCTTATGTTGCTCCTCTTTCTCCTAGTTTATAAATGCCACTTTCTATTAATGTGACCAAAATGTCATCAAGTAGTTTAATGCTCTTTAATGTCCTTGTATCGTTTACATTTTTTGAACAGTGTGGAAATGAATCCCATCTGTGGGTTCCCTAACATCAAAAAAGTTTGACAGGCTATTTAGACGTGCTACTTCACATTGCATTAGTGTGTACAATGTCAGGGAGGCAGGAGTCAAAGCCAGGCCATGCCGCGTTGCTCCTTCCTTGGCTCCTTTCATTGGTCTAAAAGCGACAGATCACTTACCTTAGAAAATCAAAGTCAATCATGGGATATCTTGGCCTGGACAGCAGCCCAGAGGCCCCAGGAAAAGTGTGAACCCCAAATAAAAAATGAGAAATGAGTTGGTCAGAGAAATTAAAAAAAGCAAATCCCTTTGCCTGCATGGTTCCAAGTTACTTCCGCAATTGCCCCCCCCCCATTGCTTCACAAAGCAGATTCACTACTATGTCATCTGACTCATTCATTACGAATCACATTTTTATGATTTTTATTTTTTTACTCTCAGGAAGGCACTTTGTAATATACAAACCAGCAGTATTCGGCTGCAATCAGGCCATTTAAGAACTAGAAATTGTTTTCATGCTTAGAATTGATAATAGCAGGATAATTCACATTACCTTGTTAGCAGGTCATGTGTGTGTATGTATATATATATGTATGTGTGTGTGTGTTTATATCACATTCATATGTGTTTTGAATTATTTCCCAGTAATATGAATAGAAAGGCTTTGATCAGAGTTGTTAAGAAATATATTTACATTAAGATTTTGGCCCAATTCATACTGTTTTGGTGTGGCAGCCAGGGCTCTACTGGTAGCAGGAGCTCCTTTGCATATTAGGCCACACACCCCTAGTGTGGCCAATCCTCCAAGAGCTTACAGTAGCCCCAGTAAGAAGAGCTCTGTAAACTCTTGGAGGATTGGCTACACTAGGGGTGTGTCGCCTAATATGCAAAGGAGCTCCTGCTACCAGTAGAGCCTGGCAGCTATGGTGCCACTGAAGCATCTATGGTTGCTTTGCTTTGCTCCTATTGCAAGGGATCTGCTACTCCTTTTTATGGCAGAGTCCTGAGCTCTCCAATGCCTAATCATTCAGGGCTAGTGTCTGTGCTGCTCGGGCTTTGTTGTCAGGGGCACTGGGGAAGGTCAGGAGATCCTTACAAATCCCCAGAAGTTTCTGTCTAAGGTAGGGGAGTCTGTACTTATTGAACAGGTTCTCTTCTGTCCTACTGTTCGTTCTTCCCATTTAGAGTCTGCATAAATTAGACTTCCTGTTCTAATATAGAGATAGATGACCACCTAATGATGTGTGGTTACTTTTATCTATTAAATAGAAGTGTCGAACTGAATTAGACACTTAGAAATCTGTGATCAAATCCTCTAAGCATTTTTTAAGAATGTTCATATGTGCTCTGTGGGGCCCCAATTTGAATCAGGGCTGCAGAGCAGGAAGCAGGAGAGTTAGCTCTTCCTCCCTATGTGAAAACAATCCTGCCGCCCTCTGTTGTTACAAGCCTCAAAGAAGGGGGGGGGGAAAGAATGGCAGTTTGCAGTTTGCCTGTCCTTTTTCCTTTGAGGGCTAATGAGCATTGCAAGATGGGACAGTTTATTCCCTCTCCCTGAGTCTGAATTGCATCACACAGCACTTCTATTAGCATTTAAAATGGTAGTAAGATCCAATCACGGGGCTTTTCTGCATACTTGACTTGGGAGTCAATCTGTAAACACTGGAATTGGTTTAGGCATGGTTCTTCCACACATCTTTTCTCCCTCTGCATTTTCATTGTTGTGTAGTCAAGTTTATTTTCTTCCATACGTGCCATAAATAATCAGGATTTTCAAGGGAGGGTGCTGTTGTCATTGGTGGCATCATCAGTTGGGTCACAGCACCCCCTTTTTTTAGTTTTTGCACCTGCTTATGTCGATATTGTTGCTACTTTTTAAAAACATGGCACTAAAATATTGATATATCAGTATACTGCTGCAATGATAGGTCAAAAACTTATGTCGTAAAAACATCCTAATTATAAACTCATTGTAATTAATAAATGCAAATTATACAATCATTTTTGCATGTATTGATTACTAATACTTATGCAATACTAGGACTGAAAGTTTCAATACAAATTTGTAAAGATGTTCAAACAAATATCTGGTAACCAGTCATGTTGTTGTTGTTCAGTTGCACAGTCACGTCCGACTCTTCGCGACCCCATGGACCAGATCACGCCAGGCCTTCCGGTCTTCTGCCGTCCTCTGAAGTTGGCTCAATTTCATGTTCATTGCATCAATGACACTGTCTAACCATCTCATCCTTTGCCGTCCCCGTCTTCTTTGACCTTCAATCTTTCCCAGCATCAGGGTCTTCTCCAGTGAGTGCTCCCTTCTCATTTGGTGGCCAAAGTATTTGAGTTTCAGTTTCATTATCTGGCCTTCCAGGGAACAGTCAGGGTTGATTTCTTTTAGGATTGACTGATTTGATCTTCTTGCAGTCCAAGGGATACCAGTCATAGTAAACTGCAAAAAGTGCTATTTCAACATTCAGTTCAAGTGACCTATTTTCAGAGAAAATGTAGAAATTTCATGCAAATCCAGCTGACAGAGGGCTAGCTTGTGAAAACTCCGTTTCAGGTATATCCGAATTTCTTTTGGCAGCTTATTTCTATGATTTTCTCTTTATTCCTTAATTAGTGATGATAGGTCAAGCAGGTTCTGAATTCCCAGCTTTTATTTATTTTTTTAAATGTAAGTCTCCATCCTTTTCCCTTGTGGATATATGCCTTTCTCCTTTTATCTCCATAAGGGAAGAAGCTAGAGTCTTTTTAAAATGAAAGTTGGGAATTTAGAGAACCTCCTTGACCTGTCATTACAGTAGTACATCAATATATCAATATCATGGTGCATTTAAAAACAAAACAAAAATGAAACCACTTGTCTTCAGGGCAGGAAGGAGGAGAAGGTATGGTTTGACAATGATGATACTCCAATAATAAAAAGTGGGCTGGAGATGCATGGAAGTGTGTGGGACAAAGAAAACCAACAGAAACATTTTGAATGAGAAAAAGGTAACTCAAAATCAGCTTCAAGAAAACAAATTGGGGTAAAAGTGGTCTGAAAAGAAATGGAAAACCTCTGGGGAGGGAGGGAACCAATGTGAAAACTAGAGGCATCAAAATTGTGTGGATAAACTGAATCCGTTTTGGGCCAGAAATGATGGGGGGGGGGACATGTGAAAACCCCCCAGGGATTGCCCAGAACCTCATTTAGTTTGGGTTGGACTTTTCCAACTGCAAGTTCTACTTTCTGCAGCAATATTTTTCTTCCTTCAAGGGCCCCTTTTCATATTTATTTGTACATCAAGGAATCCTCAGACTGCTGGCAGAGAAACCAACATATTGCTGGGGATTTTGGAATGTTCCCTCTAAGCTGTGGGGTCTTGTGAGCAAAAATTCTACTTTGTGAGCTATTGGGATTAAAGTTGTGAGCAGATGATTTGGCTGCTGCATAAATTAGTTTGCTCTGGAGCTGTCCTTCCTGAGCGAAGAGAAAAATGTGTGAGTCGGAGCCTAAAAAACTGTGAGCCAGCTCACGCTAACTCAGCTTAGAGGGAACACTGGTTATGGTGGACATTTAGTTCATGCACACTGGTCGGTCTTGCTAGAACTCATTATTGACTTGTGTGAACTAAGTATATGTCATAGAACTCTCCCAGCACTCCCTCCAGCTGAACAATTGTGGAGCAGGTTAGAAGTGATGGGACGTTGTTCTTTTGGGGAAACTCGTATGGCATTATTCATCTTGTCATTTACTGGCACCCAGATAAGTTCCTTCCCCAGTTTGGAAGTCAATCTTCCATTATGTGGAAGTTCCTGTCAAGAGCTCTCTCAGCCCCGCTGACTTCACAGGGTGTCTGTTGTGAGGAGGGGAAGGGAAAGGAGTTTGTAAGCCGCTCTGAGACTCCTTTGGGTAGTGAAGGGCGGGGTATAAATCCAATCTCCTCCTCCTCCTCCTCCTCTTCTTCTTTAAAGGGTCTTTTTGCAAGCTGAGCATGTGGCCATGGCTGCCCCTCTCCCTCCTGCTAAATTTAAAGGGCCCTCCAGCTGCTTGGCGGGCCACGTGGTCCCCACTGATCAGCTGAAGCCCTTTAAATCTAGCAGGAGGGGAGTGAGAGAGGTGGCCGGGCGGGTGGTTGCGCTTGAGGGTGGGTCTGGAGCGAGGAGGGGACCTGGCAACCCTACACAGAATTGTTTTCCTCTGGGGATAAACTGGAGATGGGGAGACTGATCTTGTGAGCTTCTTCTTCATACACAGGAAAGGGGAACACCATAGTGGATCACAGAGCAAATCAAGACATCATATCAGCATCAAGACACATAAATGAGAACTAGTGTGGTATAGTGGTCAGAGTGGAACTAGGATCTGGGAGGAATGAATCCCCACTTGTCAACCTTAAAATAGTGTAATGATCTAGAAGAGTGTAATTCTGTTTATGACTGGGTAGAGCAGTCAGGGTGCATCCATATGTAACCTAACACGGATTATTTAATTTATTTACAAAATTTATATCCTGCCTTTCTTCCCTTAACAAGTACTGCCAATGAAGCGGACAATTTAAAACATACATGATACAAAAGAGAATCCTGAAAAAGTACCAAAGGGCAGCGTCCCACCCAGCGTTCCCTCTAAGCTGAGTTAGTGTGAGCTAGCTCACAGTTTTTTAGCCTCCGGCTCACACATTTTTGTCTTAGCTCAGGAAGGATGGCTCCAGAGCAAACTGATTTATGCAGGAGCCAAATCACTCGCTCACAACTTTAATGCCGGTAGCTCACCAAGTAGAATTTTTGCTCACAAGACTCCACAGCTTAGAGGGGACACTGGATACAATTACATTATAAAACCATTAAAACAAACCCCTCCTAACATTTCATTAGAATGACTTTTAAAAGATTAAAAAGCAGAGTTAAAATACATATAAAACAGTTAAAATACATACAAAACATACAACATTGATTAGGAAGATGGAATCACTACATACAAAACATAAAACATTGGTTAGGACGATGGAATCATGGAGGGAATGCCAAATGCAACAAAAGAGTCTTCACTCTCTGGCCCCAAAAGGCAACAGAAAGGAATAGCTATCCAGGGCGGTTCTGCATATAGTAAGAAAGTGAACCCATCACTGGTACTGAAAGGGGCACTGAAAAGCATGATAGCTGAAGGGGATATTTCCTTAAAGCAAACTTCTGTTGACATATGAAGATAGCTTTTTAAAACATAGGAACCTTTTTGAATTATATATGCTAATAAAGCTGTCAGCATTTTGGCTGCCCAGTTAAACCAGATTTTAAGAATCCCTGGGAACCAATTAGAGTGAATACTGGGCTGGAACTTCTTTCTTCCTGTTCCTGGAGGACTGATTTGGAATGAATCACAACAGTGGAATCTTCCATTTCTGTTTGGACTTTTCCTACCTGGATAGGTTTCCTTCTTATAAAATAATGTATAAACTCACTTGATTTATTCAGTTTTTCAGAGTTCCATGACTGGTTTTAAATTTCCTTTCTAAAATACTGACTGTGGTTGTAAAAAGTGTCATATGAATCAGTTCCTGTAAACAGAAATATTTGGAATGACAGAAAAGTGAAGTCCATCCAAAACTGCTCTGCAGAATTAACCTGAGTCTGAAATTGCAACTAAGTTGCAAAGCAGCATTATTATTGTTACCTCCATGACCAAGAACAGTCCCCAACACCCTTTGATATCAATAACAGTAGGATGTTTTAACAGACACGTCAAGAAGTCAATACCAAACATATTTCGGCTGTATTCTCCCTTTCTTATCAATAGTCTTCCATCAGTCCATTGGCATCAAAGTAAGTAATTCAAGTAAGTAACTGAAAGTGATTCAAAAGATGTTGTTATGTTGCAAATGGCATGACACAGCCCAACGTTACCTTAAAAACAAATAATGCATTCAAGCTGCAACGTAAGTATTTATTTGTGAATGTTTCCACGTCTAGCTACAACAGTCAAGAGAGATTCAAAATCTCTCAAAATCTCTCTCTCTCTCAAAAAAAAACCCCAGTCAAGAGAGATACAACAGTCAAGAGAGATTCAAAATAGATACTGGTCCAGTCATTTGTAGTGTGAAACGACCTCCTTCAGGTGAACAGAAAAGGAAGCTTTATGTGAACTTTTTTTTCCAGGTAAACGACAAATGTTAAAGAAGGTTTGTGTAGACAGCCGGGCTAGGAAATACTTTTAGTCATTCTGCTGTACATTTGCACACACTCTGAAGATGGTTGAGTAGAGTGTTAAAATGATTTAACTAATCTGTTATCTGTTTGCCTGAGCAATCTGCAGTCTGTAATCTATCCTTTACCATGAAAACCAATTTGTCTTCATTTCACTGGGCACAAGACATCATGTCCCAGTGAAATAAAAACAAACTATTTTCATTGCAGTGGTGCTTGATCATGAGAATGTTACCCCCAAGGATCATTTGTGGGGCCCAGGGCTATTTTTGGGCAGGAACGCACAGGAACGGAGTTGGCCATGCCCAGCAGGAACTCATTAGCATAATAGGCCACACCCAACAGCAGGAACTCATTAAGATTGGCTACATTAGGAATGTGTGGCCTAACATGCAAAGGAGTTCCTGCTACAAAAAGGCCCTGGGTTTGACAACAAACAAGGTAAACAGAATAACAAGCAAAAGGTGGGTGTGGCTGGATAACCACACTTCTGGTAACATGTGGGTGTGGCCTAATGTGCTAATGAGCTGTGCTGTTAGGGGTGTGGCCCAATATGCTAATGAGTGTCTGCTGTTGGGTGTTGCTTATTATGCTAATACGTTCCTGCTGGGCTTTTTCTACAAAAAGAGCCCTGGTGGGGCCTATGCAGTCAAATTTGTAGGCTGACTCCATGTTGGATTAAACTAGAGAACGGTGAAGAAGAAGGAAGGTTGGCGTGAGCTGGTCCAGTGTTCCTGAGTTAGTGTGAGTCAGCTCATCGTTTTTCAGCTTCCAGCTCACAGATTTTTGTCTTAGCTCAGCATGGATGGCTCCAGAGCAAGCTAATTTATGCAGGAGCCAAATCGTTCACTCACAACTTTAGTGCCAGTCGCTCACAAAGTAGAATTTTTGCTCACAAGACTCCACAGCTTAGAGGAAACATTCTGGTCCATAGAGTCGCAAAGAGTCAGACTCGACTGTGCAACTGAACAAAAACAACAGAGAACGATGGTAGGAATTAAATGCAATGAATAACATCTTGTCATAAGATAG
>NW_015168187.1:0-14594 GCF_001447785.1 Gekko japonicus | reverse complement strand
GAAAGCCAGAGTTTGGGGAGGGGAGAGGCCTCAGCTGAACAGAATGCCATACAGCCCACCTTCCAAACCAGTTATTTTCTCCGGGAGGGGGGAGAGATCTGTTGTCTGGAATTCAGTTGTGATACCTGGTGATCTTCAAGCTCCACCTGGAGGTCGGCTGCCCTAGGCGTAGCAGTCAGTGCTTCAGAGCAGGGTCTGCTAGATCCAGGTTTTTGCTGTAAAAGCTGAGTGGGTGATTTTGGACCATTCACAGACTTTCAGCCTAACCCACCTCACAGGGTTGTTGTGCAAGTCAAAGGGAGAGAGGAAAATGATGTCAGATGCTTTGGTTCCCATTGCAGAGAAAGACTACTTTTCCTCTTGGGAAACCATTGTTGCCAATCTCCAGGTGAGGGCTGGAGATAACTCAGAATTACAACTGCTTAGGGAAATGGAAAGCTGAAGAGAAGGGGGAAATAAAGGTAGGTTGATGCTTGGCTGGGAAGGAGATAGGGTTGCCAAGGGTGGGAAATTCATGGAGACTTGAGTTGTGGTGCCTGAAGAGGGTGAGATTTTAGGAGGGGTGGGACCTTAGACAGGTACAATGCCATAGACCCCACCTCCAAACCAGCCATTTCCTCCTTGGTAACTGTTGTTGCCAATCTCCAGGGGAGGGCTGGAGATCACTCAAAATTACAATTGCTCTTCAAGTAGCAGAGATCAGTTCCTCTGGAGAAAATGGTGGACTCTGTGTCATTATACCCTGCTGAGGTCACCACAGTACATTGACGCTGAGTGCCCAAGGCTTTGGCACTCTGAGAGCCTCTTTCTAGAGCTCATTGTATTTATTTCCACAACGGTCCTTTTTCCTAGTATTCAATAAAGACTGATTGAGTTCAGGTCAAAATATCTCTCTTTCTCCCCCTCCCATCACTCCAAGTACGCACCTGTATATACACAGACTTAGGATCTCAAACCAGGGTTGGGAGGTGAATGTATAAAGGCCACACATGTGTATTGCCTCTTCTTTCTAGGTAACAAGAACACCTTGGTAGATATTTTGAATATATATGGTCAAGGTGCTTATTAGTTGGCATCACTGAATGAAAAGACTGTTGAAGTGTTTCATTTTAGGCTAATGGTATTTCATATTCCTTAAAACTGAAGGCTTAAACTGTCATGTGCAACATTTTCTAGATTGTTGTGGCTTAAAATAACAGCAGTCAGCCCATCATATCTATATTTTTAAAGCCTGTACAAAAGTAAGATTAATAGAAGTTTAAAACAAACACACAAAAACTCTACCCCCCGCCAAAACTATGTTTGTATCTCAATTAACTACTCAGAATACCTTGGGAAACATTTGGCATTTTCCCTCCTTAAAATATCATAATGTGAGCACTGTTATAGTAATTTTGTTTAAATATAACTCCTGTACTGTAGGTCTTTGATGCTTGAAAGGGAAATTACATTCATGCAAAGCCAAACTGATGAACTACTGAGAGGTATAGCTGCTGAAAGAAATACCTGTGTTCTGACTTTATATCAACTATTGCCCATGAACACCACAGTATGTTTACTCAAAGATTTAATTTCCAAATAACTTTCCTTTGCCAGAGTAAGTGGCAACATTGAGTAAGTCTGTCCATGTGAGAAAAAATGCATAATTGTGTTGGTGTTGGAAAATACTGACACTGCAAAGCAGAACATTAAGCATTATGAAGGGATTAGGAATTCTGGCATTTTGACTTGTTAGTTCACTTACAAATCATTCTGGCATAAATTGTGATTATGGAAACTATGGACTATTTAGGTTGCAAACTTTTGCTGAGTTTTCTGGGACATATAACCTATCTAAAAATTAAATCCTAAGGATTCACAGGTACTGACAGGAAATTATAATGCTAGCATTATACAGCTTGATCCAGAGCTGAGTTAGCTCATGTGGAAGCAGGCTCTGCATGAGGAATAGTTGGCTCCACACATACAAATTTGCACTGTATGCTTCTGCCTTTGGAGAAAAGAAGAAATTGAATTATCCACCCTCCACTTGGGTCAGTCTTGGGTACTATTGTGCATACTGTTTATCATCATAAACTATCAGGGATCACCATTCATGGGTTTCCCTCACGTAGTATTAGATATGAGAAACAATGTCACACATGACTGTTCTAACCGCACAATAATCCATTTTGATACTTTAAATTATATTCTACCACATCTAAATTCTGGAGATGATACAGGAATGTGTTTATCTATATAGTTCAATACTATAGCTTTGTTTCATTATCTGCTAATAAATTCCCTCACATTTTACAAGCATTGAAATATGCTTATCCTTTTCTAGGCAAGACAATTTGAGTGTGTGAGAGCAGATCAGCTCCAAGGTCTCCTGAATTACACTACTTTCTTTTACCCAGAAGTGGTTCATTGCCCAGATAATTCAGGCAATTGCTACATCAGCAGAAGACAATACAATACGACAAAGTGATAAGTGAGATTAGTGCCTGTAAATGCCTGCTGGACCCTTGTCACTCCTACGTGGGTCTAAGGTGGGCTGCAGAGGTGTTGCCTCCAGAACTCTTCTTGGACTCAGCTGTGGTGGAATGGGAAGGAACTGCTTAGGAAGGGAAAATGCCTTCAGTTTTTAACCTGGCTTTAGACCTGGCTATGGGACAAAGACTGCACTGGTAGATCTGGTAGATCTGTTGATTTTATTAGATTTCTTTTCTGCTGCATTTGTTGCTGATAATCATTCTGTTATATTAGATCTTGTGGAGTTTTTGGAAAGAGCTCTTCAATTGTTCAGATTATTTCTGGTAGAAAGAACTCAAGGAAGCATGTAGACAACGGTGTCCTGGTAGATATTATATACTTGGACTTTCAAAAGACTTTTGGCAAGGTACCTCACTAAAGACTCCTGAGTCAACTTAGCAGTCATGGGGTAAGAGGACAGGTTCTCTTATGGATTAAAAACCAGTTAAATGACAGTAAGCAAAGAGTAGGAATAAATGGACAGTTCTCTCTCTCTCTTTTAAAATAATTTTTATTTCAAAATATCATCATACAATAAAATCTGTAATGCAGTTACAGCAAAAAAGTCGCACATGGTTTAACACATAACTTTCTAAACAGTACCTTATTAACAAATTGACTTCAGTGTAATTCACAAAGCAATAACTTTATAACAAGAGCAGTACTAAACTAACAGTTAACAACGAAGTTCTCAGCTTTCTTAGTACACTTATACAAATAACAACTGTGGCAGCTACTGAAACATGTATAATGAGAGGGCATTTGTCCAAGGATTACTTGGTCTATGCATCATAAACATAAAATTTTATTTAAACTCTCCAACACATTGCAGAACTTAACAAGGCTACATCCATTTAACAATCAAAAAGACGTTAAACACCAACATCTACCAACAGACCAAATACAACAAAGCTTAATAAAGCTATGTCCATTTGCAGTTAACTAACAAACAAGCACACTAATCAAAAAGTGATACAGCAAAACTAAGTACAACAATGAACAAACATTTATTCAATTGCCAGTACTGTACCATATGTAGTCATCGAAGCACTATCCCTTGACCTGCTGCGTTGAAACCTCCAGTTTAGAAAAGGGGCCCACTTAGAAATGACATGTGAATCTTTAGCCTGCAACTTTATTTGTTGTAAGTCTTCAGACAACTTTTCCATTACGAAGTAGTCCCATAATTTAACATGCCACTGTGAAATCATAGGGGGACTCTTGTCTTTCCAATTTGAGGCTATTAAGCTTTTTGCTGCCATGACCATAGTTAAAATAAGGTCTTTCTTAATCTTGGGAACTAACGGAGCATCCCATAGGTTTAAAAGAATCACCACTGGCTCCATTGGAAGTATGATATTTGTCATGCGGGCAATTTCTGATGTAATACACTCCCAAAATGACTTAATTACCTTGCAGGACCACTAGTTGTGCAAATACGTCCCATTTTGACTGCCTTATTTCCAGCAACTAGGAGATATCAAAGATGTACAATGTGACAACCTAACTAGTGTCAGGTACCCTCTAGAAACAACTTTATATGTTAATAAATGTATAGGAATCACTTTAGAAGTATAGACTGGAGTATCCCATATAGCATGCCACTGATCTTGAGAAAAACCTTTGGCCAGGACTTTATGCCAAGCATTTTGGTAAGCACAGGGGTCATTTCCTGCGGGAGCGCACAGGAGCAGAACTCTGGCAGTAAGGAACCCAGGGGGCAGACACATGCAACAAGCCCCGCCCCCTGCTCCCAGCAGCCCTCAGTTGGGCCATGAGAAGCAAGAAGCAGCCAGGTAAGTTGTAGAGCCAGCACCCCCTCCCCCGGCTTGCCTTCAGGTACAAGCTTTCCCTCCTCTGCGGCGGCAGATCCAGATCTGCGCGTTCCCTCCCCCATAGCTAGCAATCCAAAACAGTCCAGTGGAGCCTGAGTGGTGGGTGTTGCCTTCTGACACACTTCCGGTGATGTCAGGGGGTGTAGCATATGCAAATAAGTTATGCTAATGAGTTATGCTAATGAGCTCCTGCACCTCTTTTTCTACTAAATGACCCCTGCCAACACCCCAAGGACAGAGCATTCAAATGTGTCATGGAGGAAATCACAAAACAATGTAGAGCTTTTTTGGGGAAAGATCACATTTTCCACACATTCTCTGTTTACAAATGGTCCTGATTAATGGACCCTTTCTGAATGAGGACAAGTAACAAGGAGGTTTCACTTACAGCTGGTACAAAATGTGGCAGTGCGTCTGCTGCCTGTGCGGGTTCACGTTCAGCATGTGCTTTGTCAGCTGCATTGGTTACCAGTTGAGTACCAGATCTGCTTCAAGATGCTTCAAGCCTTATATGGCCTGAGACCAACATACCTAAGGGATCGCCTATTCCCATATATGCCTTGAAGAGCTTTATGCTCTGATAGTCAACATCTCCTGGTGATCCCTGGCCCAAAGGACATCCGCCTAGCCTCAACTAGGGCCCCCCACCTGGTGGAACATGCTTCCTATTGAGATCAGGGCCCTGCAGGGCTGCAAGACAGAGCTGTTCCACCAGGCCTTTGGCTGAGGCAGTGGGGGTCCACACATGCCCCCCCCCCGAGGTTGCTGTCTCCCACCCACTGATAACCAGCCATACCTATCTACATCAATGGGCCGGTTTCTCCCTATAGCAAGCTGTGATTATTGATTTTATATGTTCACAAGGGGCGGGACCCGCTCAAGGACAGGAACAAAAGGGCAAAAGAAAATGGGGGGGGGGGAATAATATAACATCCAAAGTGATTGCAAAGGTGATTTCACCATGGTTAGTGATGGACCTCTCCTTTATGAATCTGAGGGCTTCAGCACCTACTTCACCTCATCCACTGCTGATGTTGGCACTGTGCTGAGACAACTACTGATGAAGGGAATTTTCCCAAGCCAGCCTTTCGTGGGCTTTTGAAGCTGGGAGTGTTGGGAGGGGGGCTTCCTTTGGGCTCATCAGCTACCTCCAAACCTGTAACTGCTTAACTGGCATGGGTGGACTGGATAAGGCCTAACACATTTTGTCACAGCTTTCTGGATAAACGTAGTCAGTGGTAGTATGGGATGTCAAAATGTTGGTTGCCACTGCAGGCTGCCTGTTAGGAGTCAATCATACTAGACTGCCAGAGATGTTTTATTAATTATGCATATCTGCCATGAATAAACCAAGTTTAGCACATATTCTGGTCTTGTGCCTTTATTCTAGGATATGGGAGCAAATTCTTGCACCCAAAATAAAGAATATGCTTATGAATATGTCCAGTTAAGGGGCTGTTTTAGAGACAAGGTACTCTGAGATACTTAAACTGTTTATGTATTCATAGTTTGGATTTTGTTTGTTTAGAATATGACTTTTCTTCCTAATAAAAGTTTTTTGAGTGCAGGAAAATCTCCCTGCCCCCCCAGGTGCCCCCGGTGCGCGGATTTAGATATCCGCACGCCAGGGGGCACCTTCAAGATTAGATATATAGATAATGTGTTAAATTTTATTGTATTTGTTGAAATGTTGTAACCCGCCCTGAGCCTGTTTACGGGATGGGTGGGATATAAATGTGATCAATAAATAAATAAATAAATAAATAAAATACGCTACACTTAATCTTACTCAAAAGGTCGAGAAGTGGCTTTTCTATCAATCATTCAAAGACCTACCCTTTGTTGTTGTTCAGTCGCACAGTCGAGTCCGACTCTTCGCGACCCCATGGACAAGATCTTGCCAGGCCCTCCTGTTTTCCACCATCCTCTGAAGTTTGCTCAATTTCATGTTCGTTGCATCTATGACACTGTCTAACCATCTCCTCCTTTGCCGTCCCCTTCTTCTTTGACCTTCAGTCTTTCCCAGCATCAGGGTCTTCTCCAGTGAGTGCTTCCTTCTCATTTGGTGGCCAAAGTATTTGAGCTTCAGTTTCATTATCTGGCCTTCCTAAGAGGGATTTAATCAAGGACCATTTTCTCCAAGGACCTTTGAGCCTCTTTCCAGATAATCTGATCCTCACTAATGGCCCAGATGACCAAAACAATAGGCAACGGTGGATTCCAGCAATGTCCTCCTTATTTCTGCTCTTTCCCAATCATGACAAGTACTCAGCCATATCTAACTTTTCAGGCTGACTCATCTTTGAAAGATCACATTTTTATTATTCCCACATTCCAGTGCCAACACACCACCCCCTCCTTAGTCTCAGCAAAAGAGTATAAAGAGTTACCCCTCAACTGCACTTTTTGTAGATGGTTTGGGACTCATCTTGTTACCCCAGCGTCTCAGTTGGCTTCTTGCTTCTCTCTGCTTCATGGACCTGTCTCCACGTCACCTTCATCTGTCTGGTTCGGTTCAGCTTCTGATGCTTCTCCTTTGCCACCAAGGAAACCCCCTCCCCCTTGCCTCCAAGAGGAGGCTCGTATGTCTCTTGCCCCCTTTTAGCTTTATTCATCAGTAGGTAGGAAATTCTGTTAGGGAAAGGTTTTGTGTTGCATTTACTTGATGTTTCTCCTTTCTATAATTTGATTTTTTTTTTGCTCTACCATATTGCATAAACAAATTTGGCTTCTCTTCTGTTTATAAAACGAAACCTCCTGTTTAAGAGTATCCCCTCCCCATTTTTCTGAGTGTTTATCTGAATCTGGACCTTGGTACACACAGACTAAGATCTGAGTATATTAACATATCCCAAATACATGTGTTTGCTCTGTGCTAGCAAGGGGATGTTTTTGCAGGGCGCCGGCTCAGTGTGGCATGGCTGCGGTGTGTGCAAATTTTTTTTAGACAGCGACAAGAGTGAGAGGCAAGAGGCAAGGCTGCTGATAGGCAGTGTGTTCTTATATGCTGCTGATGATAATGATGATTAAAAGGCTGGAGGGACATTTAAAAGCCAGGGGCAATTGGAAAGAGGTGATTAGAAAGGAGAAAGGGTTGTTGTTGTTCAGTCGCACAGTCGAGTCCGACTCTTCGCGACCCCATGGACAAGATCACACCTGGCCCTCCTGTCTTACACCGTCCTCTGAAGTTTGCTCAACTTCATGTTCGTTGCATCTATGACACTGTCTAACCATCTCATCCTTTGCCGTCCCCGTCTTCTTTGACCTTCAATCTTTCCCAGCATCAGGGTCTTCTCCAGGGAGTGCTCCCTTCTCATTTGGTGGCCAAATGAGTGCTCCCTTCTCATTTGGTGGAAAACCCCATGGACAGTATCAAAAGGCTAAAAGAAATGGGGGGGGGAAATAATATAACACCCAAAGCGATTGCAAAGGTGATTTCACCATGGTTAGTGATGGACCTCTCCTTTATGAATCTGAGGGCTTCAGCACCTACTCCACCTCACCCACTGCTGATGCTGGCACTGTGCTGAGACATCTACTGATGAAGGGAATTTTCCCAAGCCAGGCTTTCGTGGGCTTTTGAAGCTGGGAGTGTTGGGAGGGGGGCTCCCTTGGGGCTCATCAGCTACCTCCAAACCTGTAACTGCTTAACTGGCATGGGTGGACTGGATAAGACCTAACACTTTTTGTCACAGCTTTCTGGATAAACTTAGTCAGTGGTCGTGTGGGATGTCAAAATGTTGGTTGCCACTGCCGGCTGCCTGTTAGGAGTCAATCATACAAGACTGCCAGAGATGTTTTATTAATTATGCATATCTGCCATGAATAGACAAAGTTTAGCACATATTCTGGTCTTGTGCCTTTATTCTAGGATATGGGAGCAAATTCCTGGCATGGGTGGACTGGATAAGACCTAACACTTTTTGTCACAGCTTTCTGGATAAACTTAGTCAGTGGTCGTGTGGGATGTCAAAATGTTGGTTGCCACTGCCGGCTGCCTGTTAGGAGTCAATCATACAAGACTGCCAGAGATGTTTTATTAATTATGCATATCTGCCATGAATAGACAAAGTTTAGCACATATTCTGGTCTTGTGCCTTTATTCTAGGATATGGGAGCAAATTCTTGCATCCAAAATAAAGAATATGCTTATGGATATGTCCGGGGCTGTTTTAGAGACACTTAAGGTACTCTGAGATACTTAAACTGTTTATGTATTAATTCATAGTTTGGATTTTGTTTGTTTGTTTAGAATATGACTTTTCTTCCTAATAAAAGATTTTTTTGAGCTCTTCTTTGGTAGTTGTTTTCTAAATTCTTAGTTTGTTCGTTTGTTTTGCTTTGGCCTTTCTCCTGTGGCTGGTTTGCTTTCTTTGTCAGTCCTCTATACTTTAGAGTTATGCTTAATATTTCCATAGTTTTAAAAAATGCTTACTATATCTATTTTGTTTGTATCCTGTCCTTTAGAGTTCAGACCAGTATAAAGAGTATGTCACTGTGAAGTAAATCAGGCTGAATGAGGGATAATGGCTGGCCTGAGTGAATTTCAGTCCTGTATGGATTTCGAATGCTCCTGAGCCATTGTCTTTCTTACAGGCTATCTTCTTTCACTCAGACCTTTAGGACTGTGCCATTAATGAGGTAACTTGAATAAAATGAACATGTATGCACCATACAAAACATTGCATTAGCTACTCATACAGCTTCCTTGATCTGGATAGGCGTTGACCATGACCTATGCAGAAAATTCAGCTGTGTCATGACTTCATTTTGGCTGCTGGGTATATGCAACTATGAAATGCAATGTGAACATGTGCTGATAGTTAACATGAATACTGTGCCTGTTTATGTGAAAAAAATATGGGCTTGACTATCTCTAGGCCATACTGGGCATGCTTTCCATCTCCTAGTAATGTCAGTAGGATTTTTGGCTAGAAAAGGACAGTGGGATTGGTACAAGGCAAAGCAGGCCTCTGGTTTCTGAATGCGATTATCACATTGGTGACATGCTGTGATTTTCACATCCATCATCACATTATGTTACTGAGTGCAGCTCACACTCTGTGACATCTTATCACTTCACATGCATAATGGGGCACACAGTGAAATTAACAAAGTGCATTATTTTAAGATTAGTTCCTTTAAACCTTCTTGTCTCAAACGTAAAGAAGAAAACCACATTTATAACACCAGAAAAAATGGGATATGTATTTTTTTAAAGGAAGCTATCAATGAGTCTTTTCCATATGGTACTCTACAGTGGCCACACCCCAGTGGAACAGTTTTCTGGATGATGTTATGAGGGTGGTCACCCTGCTAATTTTTTAGGAAATATAGCAAAAGGCTGTTCTTTAGGAAGCACTTGAAGGAGATGAATCTGCGCTTTCTGACTTGTTTCTAGATATTGATATGTTTTTTCTGTTTTTTCCCATTTTAGTGGATTCAAGGGATACTTACTGTCTTGAGCCCTCTTTGATAGGAGAAAAGACAGGGGACAAATATTTTAATAAACAGAGCCAAATAAAAATATGTTCTCTGCAAAAAGTCTCATGTCACCTTCAAGGCCAGCACAGGTATGATGGTATAAGTTAGGAATCAAAGTCAACTTTAGTGAACACATAAAGTGTAGCATTCAGTTGGCAGATTTATACTGAAAGCTTCAAACAGTAGAAAGTTGGTTCTGGGGTGGTTCTAATACTAGTGTCCTGGGCCCCACTGGTGAACCTCCTGATGGCACCTGTTATTTTTGGCCACTGTGTGACACAGTGTTGGACTGGATGGGCCTTTGGCCTGATCCAACATTGGCTTCTCTTATGTTCTTATGTTCTAACTCTGTTCCAGTGCATTCCCCCGGGAAAAAAAAAAGCCCTGTAGTAGATAATACTAGATCTAACAATGCTGGTACTGTGTCTGCCCTGGATGTTGGCATGTTAGTGATACAGTGGTACAGGAAAGTACATTTTGTACACCCCATTTCTGTGCTTCTTTGTTTCATCTCAAAATTGCATTTTTGCATTTTTGCATCTTCCCAATGCTACCTGTATCCATTCTCTGCCCAACTAATTTCAACTGAAACCAGTACTTCCAAGTAAATGTGCTTAGAATCACAGCTTTACATATGAGTGTATATGCTCTATCCAGTTCCTTTTCAGGAAAAGGAAGGGCATGGTCTTCTTCCTTCCTTCTTCTTTCATTCTTCAAAACATCTTCATGCTGCATTTTTCATGTGTGGAGTTCCCATCAGTCACTTAATCATCAATACATGCACTTCAAAACATCTTCATGCTGCATTTTTCATGTGTGGAGTTTCCATCAGTCACTTAATCATCAACACATGCACTTAATCATCAATAAATACACATGCCGTCAGGGCTCTTTTTGTAGCAGGAGCTCCTTTGCATATTAGGCGACACACCCCTAATGTAGCCAATCCTCCAAGACCTTACAGTAGCCCCTGTAAGAAGAGCCTCTGTAAGCTCTTGGAGGATTGGCTACATTAGGGGCGTGTCGCCTAATATACAAAGGAGTTCCTGCTACAAAAAGAACCCCGCATATACGTGATGTGAAATATCGGAGTGTGTGTCTTACGCATGGTTAGCCTTCCCCAACAGCAGGTCTACTTATGAGTAAGCCTTCTAGCATGCCACTTTACATTACAGGTTGAGTGCTTAGTCATAAGCAGATTCCTTGACAGCTGGGAAAGCTGCAGCTTTAGCTGGAAATGGCAGGCTGGAAGCATTCCCAGCTATGAGATCTGCTGCAACTCTTCATGGGGAACATAACTGCTGGCTGGGAAAAAACCCTGCTCTGCCATTTCAAATAGTCTTCCCAGCCAGAGGTTCTGTTGTAGAAGTGGGCAATGTTCAGAATGTCTTTTAAATCATCACTTGTTCGGCAACTTTTTTGTATTGTTCTACTCTCTAGGGTTGCTGGGTCCTTGTTGTTGTTTCCTACTTATGAGTAAGCCTTCTTGCATGCCACTTTACATCACAGGTTGAGTGCTTAGTCATAAGCAGATTCCTTGACAGCTGGGAAAGCTGCAGCTTTAGCTGGAAATGGCAGGCTGGAAGCATTCCCAGCTATGAGATCTACTGCAACTCTTCATGGGGAACATAACTGCTGGCTGGGAAAAAACCCTGCTCTGCCATTTCAAATAGTCTTCCCAGCCAGAGGTTCTGTTGTAGAAGTGGGCAATGTTCAGAATGTCTTTTAAATCATCTTGTGAAACATTGTGGGAAAGTTTCCTGCAACAAAATCTGGAAGTGGAGTACTAATCAGCAGAGACGCTTGATCGCCCACTGTTATGTCTCGGAGTCTGTTTGCCAGATGCAGCCGACCCTGCTGAGCGTTCAGCAAACTGTTCAAAGTAGAGAAGGACTGAGAGTGGGATAAAAATGGCTGGAAAATGACCTCCTTCGTGACATTGTAGGAATTTCTCCGTGTCTTCATGGTCTTTAGCACAGAGATTAGGGGAAATTCCCAGAGTGTCACCCAGAAGTGATGTCACATTCTCCTGCACTCCACCCTACCAGGACAACACTGTCAAAATCTCCCAGCATTTGCAGAGGTGGCACTGGCAACCCTAACAGTGGGAGATTTTGTGTCAGAAACTGGCATTTTAAAATCAGAACAGTGTGTTCATAAAATTTAGTGACATCTGTTGTGCCCGCGGACGGCCACTGGGTGCCCGCGATACAGCGGAGCTTGAGTCCGGAGAACAATGGGGACCAGGCTCCTGCACCCTGCCACTAGGGGAACCAATGGGACATTGGTGGGAGGTTTGAATGGGCCAATGGGAGGTTCCCCAGACTGTATATAAGCGGCCGGTCGGCCGTTGGTGGGTGTGCGTGTTGTGTACTAGTAAAGTGTGCAGTGTATCATGCGTGCCTCAGCAATTCTTCCATGCGGCTAACCCACTACACAACAACATCCTTCTTTAGAGAGTGGCAGATTTTAAAAGATGGTGTTAGGAGACATGTTTATCCCCTATGGGAATGATTCAGTGTGTTTTTAGGAATTTGTTCGCCCACTCTTTAAAAAAACTTTATGAAATATGGGTGTGCACTTCAAATATTTTTGTGGTAATTTTGGATCCAGGATTTAGGTAGAACATTGTTTTCATTATCCGGATATATCAAAAGTATTGTTACTGGTTTGGGATTTTTTTTTTGGGGGGGGAGGTGTATTTCTTCATTGCCCTGAGCATGCCTCAACAGGAAGGGCGGGGTATAAATCAAATAAATAAATAAATAAATTGACCCCCCCCCCTCTCACCAAGACAGCAGAAGTGGGGAGGGAAGGAGGGAAAGACAGAAAGCTAGATCTGGACTGACCACGTCCCCACTGGAGTCTTCTCTCTGCTGCCAGCATCAGAAGTACTTCTACCCATTCCACAGCTCAAAATGTCAGGTGGGCTGGCAAGCTCCTAGACTATACCATGAAGCTGCACTGTTGCAGCAGCTGTTTTTAGGTCCAAGGGTCTAGAGAATTACTTAAAAAAATCCCAAAATCTAGGAATTCAGAGAACGTGGGCACACATACTACTATACTGTTATATCGACATAACTGTTGGAAATATGTGTGTTGTAAGGTCTAAAATCCAGTAATTATAGGGTTAATGTGTGTTTACTTGTGTGCCCACGTTCGACGTTCAGTTAGACTGAACTGGAAGGCAACCTGGCACAGAGCCAATGGAAACAAAGCCTGCGAAACTGAAGTCTGTTTACTCACAATCATTGGTTAATGTACTCAAGTGATTTCCTTCTAGGGGTCAAGAAGAAGAAGACTCTCCATTGTTGTAGACCATGTGGTCAAAATGTAAAGATGTAGCCTTAGGTGTCGCTGATCTTACCCTGGCATTTGATACACATTTGGGGACCTGTAGGATAGTTCTTAAAAATTTAGATTGAACTCTTTCTTGGGGGTTAAAATGTGAGCTGGGTGGCCCCCAAAATGAGCCATATAACAATTGTGCCAGCATCTTAGCTTTATATAATTTCAGAGTGGTAGAAACGTATGATTCCCCCTTGTGAATGATGGGATTTTACAATGCCATTTGCAGATCTTTCACCTTGCTCTGCAGCATAACTGCTGGGCTGGAATCTAGAATCTGTTGCCTGTAGAACCACCCTGAGATATTTAAAGTTGGTCACCTGTTCAATATGCTGGCCATTGATCATCCAAGTCCAGTTCCTCTGTCTAGGCCCAAAAGCAACAATCTTGGTTCTTTGATAGTTAATTATAAGAGATTCTACTTCACAGTATGAGGAGAGCTTCCTGAGGGCTCTCCTTAACCCTACAAGGATGAATGCTTGCAGGAGCAGGTCTGAGGCAGCTGACAAGTGCATGACTCAGGATAGTCTGATAAGCAGTGCGGTGCTTAAAAGCAGCAGAGAAGGGAGTGGTTGTTCGGAAGTAACATGTCTGCCAATAATTGACTTTGCTGACTGTGGTCTGGATTGACTTCTTTGTCTCTGACTGTACCTTTGTATCTTTGTTCTTGGATTTCTCTTTGGACTTGAAGCTGTGAGTGTTGCCTATCCTGTGCCTGAACCTTGGAACCTTATTTTGATGCCTGGCCCTGGAACTGCTTCACAAACTCTGATGCCTACCCCATTCTGCCATCAGGACAGTTTTGCATCATTCCCGGTGTCCCCGATCTGATATGAGACAGCTAATTTTGGGTATAATTTTGGCTTGGGTAGACCTGAATGCAAATTCATAGTATGAAACCCCACAGCAAGGTTATCCATAACTGTGGAGTGTGAAGTCATAAGTGCATAGATGGCATCAGTATATCTATTAATATGGCCCCATCTGTGGATACTTAAAGCATACTTAAGTTCAAACCATGACCAGATGAAACAGATCTTTCTACAAACCTGAATAAAGCCTAAATTTGCAGAAAAATCTGAAATAAAAATTGGGATTGGCTTAAAGGCTCCCCAGTCGAAGAAACATTGCCTCTACCTTTAAGAAATAAATGCTCCCAGAGATCTCAGTGACCATTGTGGGGATTGCCAGGCAACCACAACAGTATTACCAGCCTTCAGACCTTGATTTCTGCCAGTATAAGGGACCTCTCCAGGGCTATTTTATCCTCCCAGTCCATCTATGCTCTCCTTCTTCCTGCTTGCAAGGAGGGCTCAACAGGTCCAAGCCCAGCATCCACTACTATGCGAACTTGAAATTTGCTACTATGCAATTTGTGCAGTTTATCCAGGTGTGCTGGTGGCTACAACTTAA
>NW_015168186.1:60708-68488 GCF_001447785.1 Gekko japonicus | reverse complement strand
CACCATTGGCTTCTCTTAGGTTCTTATGTAGGTCTTCAGGGGAAAACAGGAATTACTTCTTGAGGGCTTATATATAGGTGTACACACACACACACAAACACAGAAACACACATATATACACATCAAATAAATAAAAGAGCTATATGTGAGTTCAGTAGCATCTCAGAGATCAACAAGATTTCTGGGGTATAACCTTTCAGGAGTCAGCGTTCCAAGGCAAGAAGAGTTGGTCTCAAAGTGGCTCACCAGAGGGAAGGTGATCCTGCACTTGGTCCTATGTAATGCCCAGGGTCTGGTGAGAGATGTAAATGTGCTAGCAGCAGTTGGGAACAGCAGCCACAATGCTATTAAGTTCAGCATTTATGTATATGTATGTATGTATATAGGGAGTTGCCCCCCAAGACCAACACAACCACATGTAATTTTAGAAGCGGACTCTATAATCTGCGAGAACCGGTTTTGATTCCCCACTCCTCTGCATGCAGCTGCTGGCTGGATGACCTTGGGTCAGTCATACGTTCTTTCAGAGCTGTTCTCTCAAGGGCATTTCTTGGGAGAGTTTTCTCAGCCCCACCTACCTTACAGGGTGTTTGTTGTGGGGAGGGGAAGGGAAAGGGATTGTAAGCCGCTCTGAGACTCCTTCGGGTAGTGAAGGGCAGGGGATAAATCCAATCTCTTCTCTTCTTCTCATCTTTCCAAGTTCCCTTCTCCTCTTGAGCCAGTTTGGTGCAGTGGTTAAGTGCGCGGACTCTAATCTGGGAGAGCCAGGTTTGATTCCCCCACTCCTCCACTTGCACCTGGCTGGATGACCTTGGGCAAGCCGTAGTTCTGATAAGAGCTGTTCTTGAAAAAGAGCAGTTTCTGTCAAGAGCTCTCTCAGCCCCACCTACCTCACAAGGTGTCTGTTGTGGGGAGGGGAAGGGAAAGGAGTTTGTAAGCCGCTCTGAGACACCTTTGGGTAGTGAAGGGTGGGGCATAAATCCAATCTCTTCTTCTTCTTCTTCTTCTTCTTCTTGGTCCTCCTGCACCACATTCTCACTGCCTCCTTCCACCTCTTTTCATTTCTCATTTGTCACCCTTCACATTCCTATGACTGGGATGAACAGTATGTCCTTCGGGCTCTTTATAACTCAAAGCCCAAAAATCCCTGCGTCCCACCTGCCAAAGATACCCCCAAGGCATCCCTGCACCAAGGTGTCTGCGAAGCACACGGGAGCTTGCCACGGATCAAGAGTTATCTGTCTCATTAATAATAATACCTCAGAAGTGGAAACAGTATTCATTTTTAAGACTCTCGTGAATTTTTAATCGGCCAACTTTACATGAAAAAAGCAATATGGTCCCCTCCATCAACGTGTGTATTTTATTTCATTTTCAAAACAAAAATTTGTGGTCGATGGCTTTCAATTCCCCTGGAGAAAATGGCCACTTTATTTATTTGTTTGTTTGTTTATTTATTTATTGTTTCGGTTTATATCCCGCCTTTCCCGCAAATGGGCTCAGGGCGGCTTACAGCAATAAATATGATACAATTTCAAAATAATGCAATCAAATAATACAATAAAACCAATTTAAAAACATTTAAAGTGGGCACTGCAATACATGGAGGGTGGGCTCTGTGGTATTATTTCCCGCTGAGGCAGCTCCCTTCCCTAAACTCTGCTTTCCCCAGGCTCCACCCCCAAACCTTGCGGAATCTCCCAAGCCAAAGTTGGCAGCCATAGTTTTGGGCTGAATATCACGCGGCCATGCTCTAAAGAGACAGTCTCGTAATGACCAACTGAGGCGGCAACTACAGCTGTTAGAATATAAAACACGAGGTTGGGTCTAGACGAAATTGGCAATTCCCATTGATTCCCCTTCCTGCTGCAGACACACACACACACACACACCCCATCTAGGGTTGCCAGGTCTGGGTGGGGAAATACCTGAAGATTTGGGGGGTGGAGCCTAGGGAGGAAGGGGGCTGGGGAGGGGAGGGACTTCAGCATGGTACAATGCTGTACAGTCCACCCTCCAAAGCAGCCACTTTCTCCAGAAGAACTGATTTCTATTGTCTGGAGAAGAACTGTAATAGTGGGGGGTAGCCAGCTACCACCTGGAAGGTGGCAACCCTACCCCCATGTCATTCCTCAGTGCTCCCATGTCCCCCAGGAGCAGCATTTGTGATGATCGGTGGGCTGCAGTGGGAAGGGAGAAGCCGAAAAGTTCCACTCTGCCACTGGGGAATTTGGTCTGGATCCAACCCATGTTTCCCTGAGTAGAAATCCCCCCTCCAGTTGTGGGGCTGCATGCAGGTCCAGTGTGATATAGTGGTCAGAGAGTCAGACTAGGATCTGGGAGACCCAGGTTCAAATCCCGACGCGTGTCGTGGAAGCTTGCTGGGCGACCTTGGTCCAACCACACTCTCGGTCCAAACCACCTCACAGGGTTGTTGTGAGAATGAAATGGTGAAGAAGAGAACAATGTCAGCTGCTTTGGGTCCTCATTGAGGAGAAAGGCAAAGTGAATAAATAAATAAACGAAGTGAATAAATAAATAATAGTCACATACAAGTACCCAGAGGTCATTTCGGGGGGAATCGTGGGGGAACACAGTTCCCCTGGGTGAGGTACGGGGGGGGTCACATGACGAAGCCCCGCCCCCTGCTTCCGGCCGCCCCGCTTCCGGCCCTCATTCAGCCAGGAGGAGGCAGGAGAAGAGGGAGGGTAAGTCGCTTCCTCCCTGCCTCTCCCCACCCCTGCCTGCCTGGGGCCAGGGAGGGCCTTCGCAGGGCTTCCATGCACTCCCGCCGGCCTTGCAGGTCCACCGCCGGGCCCCTCATGGGGCTCGGCAGTGGAGCGGCAAGGCCGGTGGCGGCGGCCGGGACCGTTGGGGGCGGGGTGTGTGGCCTTATGACACACTTCCGGTGATGTCAGGGGGTGTGGCATATGCTAATGAGTTATGCTAATGAGTTCCCCTAGCTCTTTTTCTACGAAACGACCCCTGCAAGTACCTATCGTTTTTCCTTGCTAGGTCTTAAAGCGGCCTATAGGGGCCAGTTATGATCAAGGAAATGACACAGGAAGTGGGGGGGGGGGGAATGGCAAGAAAGATAATACTTTTCTTCCCCAGCACTTCCTCCCCTCGATAAAGATCGGCATCCCCACGGTTTCTTCTTAGGACCAAATTTGATCTCAGCAGCTCCAAGCACGGCACCCTGTAATACCACCCTGAGAATTAAGGATTTGGGGGGGGGGGAATGGTTATTGAAATTATATGCTGCAAACCACAAGACGGTTTAAGTATGTTTTTACGTATCTCTGCATTTAGATTCAGGAAAGAGGATTAAAAAGAAGCAGACAATACAATTACATGTCGGGAAGCGATCCAAATTCCGTGAGCCTAATGCAATTTCATTGTCTCAAGGAATCTCGTTAATTACCTGCAGTGATGTGAACACCGCTGCTCAGGGCTGCTGTTGTCTGCTGAATGCTAACCGAGAGCGAGGGCTCCGCTGTCGATGCTGGTGCATCCCCTTTGCAAGCTGCAAGTTCAGATTTTACTTGCCCTTCACAATGCACGACCCCTTCAATGAAACTGGTTGTAATGGCCAACCTGAACAATTGCTTCGGAGAGGAAGATCAATATGGCTCTCTTTGTATGCGCTAAGTCACACGCGCAAACAAGTCTACCTGCGGCTGGAGAAAGAGGGTTTCTTTTTAAGAGAACAAAGATGTTTTCAGAGGGCCCTGCTCAGGCCTCTCTTCCCCATGGTAAACAGGTTTCCTGAGTTTTCATGTCATTTCCAAAGCCAGTAAAACCCAAATGAAAGAAATATGTGCGTGTAACATGGGGAAGCAATGGCTCTCTCTCAAATAGCTTTCAGGTTTTTTTAAAAAAATAACTGTCTTTTGCTGTCCAGCTACAATTGGGGCTTATCAAATTACGGATGCTCAATAAACCAGCAGTTAAGCTCATACTCTCTTCACTGCTTGATCAGAAGAGCCGATTGTTCACTCACCTCTTTGGAAGTGTCCGAATAAATTCAATCGAGAGCCAGTTTGGTGTAGTGGTTAAGAGTGCAGACTCTAATCTGGGAGAACCAGGTTTGATTCCCCACTCCTCCACATGCAGCCGCTGGTGTGACCTTGGGTCACTTACAAGTTGTTTCAGAGCTGTTCTCTCACGAGCAGTTCTTGAGAGAGCTCTCTCAGCCCCACAGTTCTTGAGAGAGCTCTCTCAGCCCCACTTACCTCACAGGGTGTCTGTTGTGGGGAGGGGAAGGGAAAGGAGATTGTAAGCTGCTCCGAGACTCCTTCAGGCTGCTGCTGCTGCTTCTTCCTTGCTGCTGCCGCCACACCCCCTGTCTGCTACTGCTGCCAGATTGATAAGGCAGATTGTTAAAATAAAAAAAAAATCAGGTTGGTTTTTTTTAGTTGAGAATTAGTACTTAGATGTCTTTGAGAGCAATCCTAAGCAGGTCTACTCTGAATTCTACTAAGGTCTATTCAATGGGGCTTACTCCCAGCAAAGTGCTCTCAGGATTGCACTGCTTGTGTATCTTTGGAATCTGCTTTAGGTGAATGTCGACAAAAGCAGGGCTATTTTGGGGCACGAACGCACAGGAACGGAGTTCCGGCTGGCTCCCAAGTTGGCCACGCCCAGCAGGAACTCATTAGCATAATAGGCTACACCCAACAGCAGAAACTCATTAGGATTGGCTACATTAGGGGTGTGTGGCCTAACATGCAAAGGAGTCCCTGCTACAAAAAAAGGCCCTGGGTTTTGACAACAAACAAGGTAAACAGAATAACAAGCAAAAGGTGGGTGTGGCTGGATAACCACACTTCTGGTAACATGGGGGTGCAGCCTAATGTGCTAATGAGCTGTGCTGTCAGGGGTGTGGCCCAATATGCTAATGAGTTCCTGCTGTTGGGTGTGGCCTATTATGCTAATGAGTTCCTGCTGGGCTTTTTCTACAAAAAGAGCCCTGGACAAAAGCATCCAGGGGTGATCCAACCAGGAGCCTGCCTCATGTGTACACAAGGAAGATTGCTCCAGTGACGTTGACAAAGGGGCCATATTTGTGTCCAAGTAACTCAGATAGGTTCTTTAGCATAGAATAGGCCATTTAGTGTGCCCGGACCTGGATGGCCCAGGCTAGCCTTATCTCCTCAGATCTCAGAAGCTAAGCAGGGTCAGCCCTGGTCAGTACTTGGATCGGAGACCACTAAGGAAGCCCCCGAGACAGGCAACAGTAAACCACCTTTGAACATCTTGACAATTCTATGGGTTCTCTATCCGCTGGGGTCTCTGCAACTTGACAGAAAAAAAGGACATTTGCTCCAGTTAAGTTCACATGGCAACCATGTTTGTGTCAAAGTTCTCAGTATCATTAAATCATGAAATCTTTGGCTTACAATAGGACACTTGGTGTAAGGTGGGTTATGTATCCAAGTGATGAGAATGGTCCCTTCAGTTTGGCCCAATGGAGAGACTCCTTGACCTTTCGGTATTCAGGAAAACTATGGAGGACATTCTTGGCCTCCCACTCACTCTAAGGCCAGGAGATATGGCTCAGGGACAGAGCCTCTGTTTTGCATGTAGAAAGTTCCAGGTTCAGTCCTCAGCATCTCCAGTTAAAAAAGGATCACATGATGTGACGTGAAAGACCTCTCCTCAGGACCCTAGAGAGCTGCTGCCAGTCAGAACAGACAATACTGACCTCAATAGACCACGGCTCTGAGTTATCAGAAGGTTGCTTCGTGTGTCCACGAGGTCTGTGGTGAAATGTAGGCAACGTCTGCTAAGATGCAAACATAGGCAGAGGTGCAGCTCACGTTGTGCATGCACGTGAGAGCATCACATGCACTAAGCGTTGCCGGAATTACACATATGAGCATGAACACAAAGACCTGTGTTAAATATCATCAGCATGCCTTTGCAGTATAGTCTTCATTATGTTAAAATGCAACATCAATAGGCATTACAACATAAAAACCACTTATCTAATAACATCATCATGGGCCCCGGTCACACGGGCCAGATATCGTGGGGGGGAGGCGTGGCTGTTTGCCCCGGAGCGAACTACCGGGCGGCCGCCAAATCATACATCCCGCCGACGTCCTGTGGTTTGGGGGGGAGGTGCCGATCATACGACAATCCTGTGGCGTGGCAAAGAATCTGCGCGGCACGATCACAGCAGCAATGGCTAGGCGCCGCTGCCGTGGCAAACGGGGTTGTGTTTTTAAAAAAACCCAAGTGTGCACATGCGCCGTTGGGTGCTTGTGCGCATCCCGTGGAGACTTGGGGGGGGACCTTTTAGCCACGGGACATGGGCGGGAACCAGATGCCATGACCTACCACCGGAAACGTGATCTGAATCCCCGCGGTTTCCAGAAACTAGTACCTCAGAGGTACTAGCTTTTTACGGCTCATCTTCAGCGGGAAGCCTCGGGTTAGCCACGGGAGCTCTACGCTTCCCAGATGTTGCGGTGTGATCACGCCCGGAAAATCTGCCTATCTTCCGTCTCTGTAGCGTGGCAGCAGCCATAAAATAACAAAAATTGCAGGTTCTAGACTCATCAATAAAATAGCATTCATCAATCCATATCAAACATCAGTGTACAAATACCTTCCAAAAAGAGGAAATCAAGCATATGTGATGAAAAACTGTTGAGGTAAAGTGTTCTGTAGAGTTTCTTTGGAAGGCCATTCTATAAAATAGGGGCCATCACTGAAAAGACCGCGATCTTGCTCAGAACATCCACAGTTAGCAAAAGAGCCATTTCTAGTTTAAATGTGAATGGCATGTAGGGCTGCCAACCTCCAGGCAGTGACTGGAGATCTCCCGCTATTATAACTGATCTCCAGGTGACCAGGATCAGTTCACCTGGAGAAAACAGCTCCTCTGGAAGGTGGATTCTATGGCATTAAACCCTGATGAGGTCATTTCCCCTCCCCAAACCCCGTGATCTCCGGGCTCCACCCCCAAATCTCCAGGTATTTCCCAACCCAGAGATCACATATGTGCTGAGGAAGAAGAGACAACAGTGTGAGAGGATTCAGAAGTAAGGATCCGTGCTATTTTAAACTTGGGACTTGACTACTGTAACACATTCTATGTGGGACTATCCCTAGTAACAAACTGGAAACTTCATTTGGTACAAAATTGCTGCAGCTTTCCTGTTGGATGGATTAAGCCAATTTGAGCATGCCGCACCAGTTTTGAGATATCTTCATTGTTTACCAGATTCAGTTCATGGTGCTGGTCAGGGCTTGGGGGGGGGGGATTAAAAAGAGGTGCTGGAATTCTCAAGAGGAAAACGAAGTTTTCTATCTGTATACTGAAATCTCATGAACTTTTAAACATTTTTAAAAGAATTTTGTCGAAGAGGTTTTGGAACTCCGATCAAGTGCATTCCCCAGGAAAAAAAGGCCTTGTGCTGGTCCTTTCCCTGAAATCCCTTCATGACCGAGGACCCATATTCCTTAGGGACTACTTCTTCCTGTGCCTGTTAGTTATGCTCAGGGGTCATTTCGTAGAAAAAGAGGTGCAGGAGCTCATTAGCATAACTCATTAGCATAACTTATTTGCATATGCCACACCCCTGACATCACCGGACGTGTGTCAGAAGACAACACCCACCGCTCAGGCTCCACTGGACTGTTCTGGATTGCAAGCTATTGGGGTGGGGGGGAATCTGCAGATCTGTCCTGGCAGAGGAGGGAGAGCTTGTACCTGAATAAAACTTGGTTTTATAAGGTGCCACTGGACTGTTTTGGACCGGGGGACCGG
>NW_015168186.1:34553-60618 GCF_001447785.1 Gekko japonicus | reverse complement strand
GGGGGGGGGCTCTGCAATTTACCTGGCTGCTTCTTGCTCTGACTGAGGGCTGCTGGGAGCAGGGGGTGGGGCTTGTTGCATGTGCCCGCCCCCTGGGCTCTTTACTGCCGGAGCTCCGCTCTTGTGCGCTCCTGCAGGAAATGACCCCTGGTTATGCTCCTGATACCAGCATCTTCTCACTATCCTCCCACCAGCAAAGCTAGAAAAGGTTGTTTACCAGGGCTTTTAATTTAACGGCTGGTGTGTCTGGAGGAGGGGTATTATTTGGGCTTTTTAGTTTGTTGCTCTTAAACTGCAATGCTTTTAAATTATTATTTGCAAGCCCCCTTAAGCCACAAGGAGATGTGGGATATAAATAGGGCTACTCACTTCCTGGTGGCGGCTGGAGATCTCCTGAGATTACAACTGATATCCTGGAGACAGAGATCAGCTCACCTGGAGAGAACGGCTTCTTTGAAAGGTGGACTCTGGGGCATTATTTCCCATTGAAATTCATCTCCTCCCCAAACCCCGCCCTCCTCAGGCTCCACCCCCAAAATCTCCAAGCATTTCCCAAGTCAGAGCTGGCAACCTTAGACATAAATGATTTTAATAAATAAACAGTTGGAACCCATTTGCAAGTCCTTTTCAGCAGCAGCCCCAAACTTATGTCACAGGCTTGCGTTGGAGGCCATGAACATGTCAAAGGCCATGTCCACAGTGGCGGCTTGGTGCCATATGGTGCTGCCTCGAATTGAACCCGTTTAAAGTGTTGTGGAACATATCAACCACACAGCACACCCTGCTGCGGGTTACTCACGGAGACATCCTATGGTAAAGCATCCATATTATCGTAGTGCCTCAGCCATGGAGCGCGCTGCCAAAATTTTTTCCAAAATTCATGCGCACACATAGGAGCACATGTGCACGCATGTGTGCATATAGATGATTTTTTTAAAAAAGATTCCTCCCTAGCAACAGAACAGACCTGCAGGTTCAGACTGCCAAATCCGTTATGTGCGCGCTGCCCCATGTTCAGACACCCGGCCGTGCGCGATGACTACGCGGGGAACCGAAAGCACCACTTGTGATGCGGTGCCTTTTTAACCCGGCTCCAAGTCGTCCTGTGATGGGATAAGTATGGTTGGAGAACACCTGACATATAGGGTTGCCAAGTCCATCTTCCACCCCCAGCGGGGGACTTTGGGGGCGTTCCTGGAGGGGGCGGGGCCTCCCCAACTGGATAATGCCCCGTAGGGGATGTCCGCCACGCCCCCCCCCCACCTGTGCGCCGGATCTCCAGAAATGGCAGTTCCCTGCACTTAAATGAGCCAGCATTTCCCTTTTAAATGCAGGAGCCGGCGTTTCCCCTTTAAGAGCAGCCACGTTTCCCTTTTAAGAGCGAAGCTGGCATTTCCCTGCAAGCTTGCGGAGATCGTGCTTGGGAGGAAACATGGGTTCCACACACTTAAAGGGAGAGAGATGGGTGGCTGTGGGTGTTGGGGGCGGGTAGAACCCCACCCAAAAACGGGGGACCCCTGGCAAACCGGGGGGGTTGGCAACCCTACTGACAAATGTGGCTGTCTGACTGCGCCCGTTTGATCCGGAGGGGAGGAGTGATCACGGCCAAAGTCTGACAGCCTTCAGGAAAGCGTGGGAGGCCATTTTGTTTAAGAGGTCCTTTCCTTAATGGCAGCTGGAATATTTTGATGGCTGGGGGGGTACGGTTGCCAGCCCCCAGGTGGTTGTATATCGAAGTTAGAGCTCACGGGAGGAGACTGTATCAATATAAAGACACTCCGGGAAGGAATTATGAACAAAAGCAGAAAGATTGTATCGTGCGAAACAATTCGAGCAGTTTTAAATCTTTGTTAAAGTTCAACAAACCCTTATATATTCTTAAAGAGCTAGGATCAAAAAGTACTCGATTCAAAGGGAAAACTCAAGTAAAGTCCACAAATCCTTCGTATAAAGACAAACTTCAGGAGAGCAATCTTTCTGCTTTTGTTCGTAATTCATTCACGGAGTGTCTTTATATTGATACAGCCTCCAGGTGGTGGCTGGAGATCTCCTGGGATTACAACGGATCCCCAGGCGACAGAGATCAGTTCACCTGGAGGAAATGGCTGCTTTGGAAATGGACTCTATGGCATTGAAGTCCCTCCCCTCCCCAAACCCCTCACTGCTTTGGCCCACCCCCAAAATCTCCAGGTATTTCCCAACCTGGAGCTGGCAACCCTTGGGGGGATGGATTTTTCTGGATTTTGTTTGTTTGTTTGCAGAACTTACCTTTTTAAAAAAAGGTAAAGGTTCCCTTGCTCGAAAGCCAGTCGAATTCGACTCTAGGGTTGCGGTGCTCATCTCCGTCTCAAAGCCGAAGAGCCAGCGCTGCCCGAAAACATTTCCGTGGTCATGCGGCCGGCATGACTAAACACCAAGGTGCACGGAACGCTGTTACCTTCCCACTGAAGTGGTACCTATTTATCTACTTGCAATTTCTTGCTTTCGAACTGCTAGGTTGGCAGGAGCTGGAACTAGAGATGGGAGCTCACTCTGTCATACGGCACACTCGGGTCTCGAACTGCTGAACTACTGACTTTCCGCAGCCTGCAGTTCAGCGTCTTAACCACTTGAGCCACCGCAGCTCCTACTGACCTTTTTACCAACTGATTTATTGCTGCTATTTCGTGACCTGCTTTGGTGTCCTCTTTGGGAGAAGAGGAAGGTAAGATAAAATCATTTAAATAACTAAGTAAAGGACAGCTAACCATTACTCTGAGCCAGGGCCTTTTTTTTTTTTTTAAAGAAGTGCCGGAACTCTCAAGACAGATATGAAGTTTTCAATCTGTATACTGAGAACTCATGAACCTTTAAACATTTTAAAAGATATGTTGTCGAAGAGACAGGGAGTACTCCGTCTTTCTGCGTTATACCTCTGAGGATGCCAGTCGCAGCTGCTGGCGAAACGTCAGGTACCACTATGCCAAGACCACGGCCATACAGCCCGGAAAATCTACAACAACTAATTTTTAAAAGAATTTTGTTGAAGAGGTTCCAGAACTCCATTCTGGCACGTTCCCCCAGGGAAAAAGAAAAGCCCTGATCTGAGCAAATGCACAGTGCAATGCCAAACAGAGTTATACTCTTCTAGGCCTATTTAATTCAATGGATTTAGAAAGGCGTAACTCTGCTGCGGGTGATTTTGATAGGTTTTTTTTTTTTTAGGATTGTCATGTCCAGATTGGGAAATAGCTGGAGATTTGGTGGTGAAGCCTGAGGAGGGACCTCAGTGGGCTAGAATGCCACAGAGTCCACCCTCCAAAGCAGCCATTTTCTCCAGGGGAACTGGTCTCTGTAGTCTGGAGATCAATTCTAATTCTCCAGGCCACACCTAGAGGTAGACAACCTTAACTTTCTTACACATTCCATACTTAGCAGAGGTCATTTCGGGGGGGAATCGTGGGGGATCGCAGTTCCCCCGGGTGAGGTACGGGGGGCGGCGCACATGACGAAGCCCCGCCCCCTGCTTCCGGCCGCCCCGCTTCCGGCCCTCATTCAGCCAGGAGGAGGCAGGAGAAGAGGGAGGGTAAGTTGCTTCCTCCCTGCCTCTCCCCATCCCTGCCTGCCTGGGGCCAGGGAGGGCCTTCGCGGGGCTTCCTTGCACTCCCGCCGGCCTTGCAGGTCCATTGCCGGGCCCCTCATGGGGCTCGGCAGTGGAGCTGCAAGGCCGGCGGCGGAGGCCAGGACCGTTGGGGGCGGGGTGTGTGGCCTTATGACACACTTCCGGTGATGGGAGGGGGTGTGGCCTTATGACACACTTCCGGTGATGTCAGGGGGTGTGACATATGCTAATGAGTTATGCTAATGAGTTCCCCTAGCTCTTTTTCTACTAAACGACCCCTGATACTTAGACATTAGCTGTCAGCAAGGAGTCAGTGGAGAGAAGGCAATGAGGCCTACATGTTAAATTTTATCAAGCACTTCCTTAGGCATTTTAGCAGTTCTTAGGCAGTAGCCAGTACTCAAAACTGAGCCTAGAGGGGTCTCTCATTTCTAAACTGGAAATGCCATTTCTGCTGACAATACGGATTTTAATACCCAACCTGCTGGACAGTACAATAAACGATTCATCACTAATAGCGCTTTGTTAGAGTTTTGCTACAGGAGGCTATTTTCTGCTCCACCACCTCTAGACTCTACTCAGGTTTCTATTCCCTGCATCTTTTAGGTCTTGCCTTCACCATCTAGCATCACAGCTTGGCGGTGGCCAAAATGAATGATCTGCAGTACATGCAGAGTTTCCTGAGGCAGAGATAACATGGCCGGGGATGACTACGGGTCCCCAACCTTTTTCAGCCTGCGGGCACCTTTGGAATTCTGACACAGGGTGGTTGACTCAACCACCAAATGGTGGCCACCAGAGGCGAAGCCGACCACAAAATGCGAGGGAGTGAGGTTATGCATACCTCTAATAGTGATTCTTTAACATTTCAGGCAGATAATAGGTAGGGATGGGCACAAACGAGCTCAGGAACTAAGGTTCATGATGAATCTTGGGCAGTTCGGGGTGCATTAACTGACGTTTGTGGCAGGTCAACTGGCACAAACGTTTTATGAATATTCAAGCAGTTCGTGGCAGTTCGTGAATTGATACATTTCCAGACAGACTGTCTCGCCCCAATCAAAATGTTTACCAACTTCTGAAGCAAACTTCAAAGCAACAGGGGAGAGTGGGCGGAAGTGTGTGTTTGGTGTGTGTAACTTGCACTTTTGAACATGTGCCCTGACATTTCCCCCAAAAGCACTTTTCTGAGAGCATCTTATTGGGGTGGGGACATAACTTGGACCCCCTAATCCAATCTGCTTATAACTTGGAGGCCATGTAGAGGAGCATCAGCGGGAGGTCCCCTGTGAGTTCGATGTCTCTAGCTTGCACAGGGTACGTTCTATACACTCCTGAACCTCTTGGACCTGGACCTGTCATTTCCCCAGAAAACACTTTCCTGGGGGAATCTTGTTTGGGGTGCCGTAACTCGGACCCTGTCATCCAATCATCACCAGACTTGGATGGCTGGTAGAGGACAGTCAGCCAGAGATCCCCCTGCAAGTTTCTCTGAGTGGAGATAGTCCTTTGAGGGCCTATGAGAAGAACTGAAGTTGAGTGAATACATGCAGAAGAAACAAAAAAGGATGTAAGAGCTCACATCTACTAAGAGCAACAGGCTGCCACAAGAGAATTCTCCTTTCTGACTACCCAACATCACCGTCATGCTCAATGATAAATATTTGCACTCCCTTAACAAACTACTTTCAATTCCATTCAGACAGTTGTTAAACTCGCTGTTTAAAACCAGAACTTTTGCTCTTCCCTTTTTTATGGGGAGAAATAAATCAGCCAGATTTAATGAAGGGGGGGCGGGGATGTGATTTGCCCACAACCACATCTGAAGACCAAGATGCCATTTTGCAGGTTAATGAAGATGAAAGGTGGGGAGGGAAAGGGGTGAAACATCCAGCGCTCATAAAAATGATTCAGCAGCCGTAAAACTTTGGCAGTCACATGACTCGCAAACCTTTTGGTGAAGCAAATGTAACAGGAGAGTTGGGATTTGACGGAATGTCTCTCTTGAGGTGAGGAACAGGAGTTGCATCCCTCCCCTCCGCATACACAAAAACAGCTAGAAGGTTTATGTGGGCCCACCGTGGGATAAAAAAGGAGCTACGTAAGCAATAGGTTGAATGTAGATTCAGGTGGGTAGCCGTGTTGGTTTGAAGCAATACAACAAATACCCCTTCTGCACTCTCCTTCTAATCCATGTTCACCGCACTGTCCTCCAAGCAATTCTGCACTAAAACCGAATTCAACCTTCTTTTTAATCAGGTTTGTTCCCATCTATATATCTAATACCGAAGGCGCCCCCCTGCGTGCGGATACTTATTTCCGCACATCGGGGTTACCTGGGGGGAGGGAGATGTTTGTGCACACTTGGGGCAGTCCCCAGGTGTGCACAAAAATCTAAAAACCCGGAAAAAATATCGGGGGGATACTTAAATCCCCCCAAAAGTGACAGAGCATCCCCTGCGCATGCGCAGGGAATGCTCTATGAACTCCCTCACCGCTACCGCCGCTTCGGAGGGGGGAGAGAGAGCACCGAGGCCCGCGCGGCACGAGTATCGCGGGTCCCGCCCCTTGTTCTGCACTAAAATCGAGTTCAGCCTTGGTTTTATTCTGGGTTCCCCCCCCATTCTGCGTTACACGACCTCCCTTCAGTGGTCAGCCTTAGGCTTACCAAACGCCGGCGGGGGAAATCTATTTCCTGGCAGGATGCGTGCCGCGGGGGACGGCTGTGCGCGCTGCACCCGCCGTCGCCAGGATGTGACGCTCCGCGTTACTCTGGCAACGGGGCTGTTTGGGTCCCGTTGCCAGGGTAACGCGGAGCGTCACATCCTGGCGACGGCGGGTGCAGCGCGCACAGCCGTCCCCCGCGGCACGCATCCTGCCAGGAAATAGATTTCCCCCGCCGGCGTTTGGTAAGCCTAGTCAGCCTGGTTTCAGCCTGCTGTTGCCCCGGGTTATTTGGATGCTGGATGATTCTGCATGGGCTTTTCCCTCTGTTGTTTTATGAAACCCACCTTGGAACAGGAATTCCCCTCTGCATTGTGTGCTGCTTTCGCTTTCTTTGATCATCAGATTGTATGGTGCCCTCTACACTGCATGACACTTTCACTTTCTTTGATCATCGGGCTTTACGGTACCTTCCGCATAGATTTATGGCCGTTCAGGGTGACTTTGCAGTCAGTACAGTTGCCCCGGGGTATTTGAATGTGGTTTTGAGCTGCACCTTTTCCTCAGTGTTGAGAAAACGTGGAGCAAATGCTAGTTGCAGAATCACTTGCTGTTTTGCTGTGGACTTAAATTGCCTCGACTCGAACGCTGAAAAAATACAGAGTGGCAGGCAAATGCAGAAAGGAAGTCAGTAGGGTTGCCAGGTCTGGGTTGGGAAAAACCTGGAGACTTTGGGGGGGAGCCAGGAGAGGGTGGGGTTTAGGGAGGGGAGAGGCCTCAGCATGGTACAGTGCCATAGAGTGCACCCTTCAAAGCAGCCATTTTCTCCAGGGGACCTGATCTTTGTCAGCTGGAGATCAGTTGTAAAAGCGGGAGATCCCCAGGTCCCACCTGGAGGCTGGCAACCCTAGAAGTCGGAGTCCAGCAAAACCTTTAAGACCAACAAAGTTTTATTCTGGGTATAAGCTTTCCTGTGCATGCAGATACATTGAAATAGACTTCCTTGAGCCTTCCATGTGGGGAGGGTTAGTTGCCAGGAAGGACTAGTTAAAGAGCAATTCTGCATCAAGCATTTGTTCCACATTTTCTCAACTGGGAGGAAGTCTCATGCCCTTCCCAGAAGTGAATAGCACTGTTCATATGACACAGTGAACACGCGGGCAGCCTACATGTACATGCGTACACTTGATTGCAGGGCTTTTTTGGTGATGGCACTCACCGATACTGAGTACCAGCAACCTTTTCCCAGGGCTCTCCTCCCCATGGTGTGCTGGCCTGTCCCACTCAGCAAAAGAAAGGAAGAGTGGAGCCTCAGGAACAGCCTAGTGGAGCTCTCCAGAAGAAATGGAAAATTGGAAGACGTTGGCACAGCCTTATGTATGAGTATGGGCACGTTTTAAATTTTACAATAATTAAAGACAGGGATCAAATCTCTGTTTTTAGGGAATAGCCAACACACGTTCATTTTACAAATGAAACTGGGGACCAGAATCTGACCTGAAACAGCACCGGAGAGTTGCTATTTGCCTTGTTGGGAAAATGTACATCTATTGCAATATTTGAGCCCAGCAGCACCTTAGAGACCAACATGTTTTTCAGGAAGAAGAAGAAGAAGAAGAAGAAGAAGAAGAAGAAGAAGAAGAAGAAGAAGAATAAAATATTTGAGCCCAGCAGCACCTTAGAGACCAACATGTTTTTCAGGAAGAAGAAGAAGAAGAAGAAGAAGAAGAAGAAGAAGAAGAAGAAGAAGAAGAAGAAGAAGAAGAAGAAGAAGAAGAAGAAGAAGAAGAAGAAGAAGAAGAAGAAGAACTGGATTTATGCCCTGCTGTTCTCTACCCAAAGGAGTCTCAGAGAGGCTTACGATCGCCTTCCCTTCCTCTCCCCACAAAAAACACCCTGTGAGGCATGTGGGGCTGAGAGGGCTCTGAGAGAACTGTGACTGACTCAAGGTCACCCAGTTGGCTTCATGTGCAGGAGGAGGGAATCAAACTCGATTCTCCAGATTAGAGTCCGCCACTCTTAACCACTACAGCAAGCTGGTTCTCAGGGGCCACCCAATGAGGTTTTGAGAGTCAAAACTCCCTTTGTCAGACCCCTGGCAAAAGTATCTGAAGGTATCTGATGAAGGGAGCTTTGACTCTTGAAAGCTTCTGCCTTGAAAATCTTGCTGTTCTCTAAGGGGCTCCTGGACTTGATTCCAGCTGTTCTGCTGTGCAGACCAACATGGCCACTCTCTGTACATATAACGATGGCTAAGTCTAAGTCTCCCCAGTGGGGCAAATAGCAGCTCCCCCAGAGCTCCTTCAGGTGTGGGAAATGGTGCAGAATCCAGAGCTGAAGTCCTCTCTTCCCATACACCGCTGTCCCAATCTGAATTTGGAACTCCCCAAACACCTCTGCCAACCAGACATGTGAGGGCTTTGTAATGTCTGAACTGGCCCTGTGAAGATCCGAACAACTGCATGCTCACAAGTGTCAGGGCCCACAATCTGATGACTTGTTCAAGACTTCCTTTCATCTCTCTTATATATATATATATTGTCCATCAACTTCACTAGGTGCCTGCAACTTTGTGTGAGCCTGCTCCAGTGGGGCGGGCGGGGTAGAAATCAAATAAATATATAAGTGCCACCAAGTTGCTTCTGACTTAGGGCGACCCTATAAATTAATGACCTCCAAAACGTCATGTCATTTAGATTTATAAAATTATTCATGGGGCAGAGAGAGCAGATAAGGAGAACTTTTTCCTCCCATAATAATAGGACTCGGGGCCACCCAATGAAGTTGGTGGACCGTATATCTAAAGGGAACAAAATGAAGTACTTCTTTACTCAATGAGTGATGAAAATGCTGAACTCACTGGCAAAGGGTGTTCTGATGGCCATGATCATGCATGCCTTTAAAAGGTCACTGAACAGATTCATGAACAAATGCATGGTCCATCAGTGACTGGCTACTAAGCAGGGTGACTAAAGGAAACCTCCATGTTCAGAGAGAGGACAACCTCTAAATGCCAGTGCTGGGAGGCTACATTGGAAGGTGAAGACCACAGCAATAGTCCAAATTAAAAAATCACCAGGGCATATAAGGTTGGGAAAACCCTGTTTTAACTTTCCTTTCTTGATGGAATTCCTACGCACTTCAGCAGAGCTGAATGTTTCCATCAGCACACATGCTGGAAACTCATCGGTGCGCTCCGACGCTCTCGCTGGTGAATGTGCACATGTTGAGATGGGAATTTATTAAAACTGAACATTCCTTGGTGCCTTTGTTAATCAAGAAGTATTTTACAACCCAGGGTTTCTTCCAGATGGGTAGCTGTCAAGGCACGTCCAGGGAGACTACCCCCATCTTTGATCTCTTCTTTCCTACGCCGCTAACAAATGGGTCGTGGCCCAGTTGTGTGATTATACAATGTGTTTACAACTTCAGCTATGCTACGGATGCCCAGATTATGTCTTATTTATAAGTTGGGGCCAGGGCACAGCTTTCCGCCTGATGCCTAACACTTCTTTCCATAATTCCTGCCAATATTTGGGAATGCCGGAGAGGTTGATACTGACCTAGAAATGCTCTCTTGAGCCTTAGAACACAAAATTTATCTGTACGTCTGTACCCCAAGTAGCCTCTCTTTCTCTTTTCATTAATAGTGGTGAATAAAAACAGAAGCCAAGGCTAGTCCTAGAATTATAATTTTTACAGCTATTTGGATTACATTAAAAGGCAACGTCCAGTTCTAAAAAGCATATATGTGGACACCGACCGGCACATACTTGATCAAACAACTTTGTTCTTTTATTGATCAAATGATAACCACATATATTAGAAAAAGAAGAAGAAGAAAAGGAGGAGGAGAGAAGAGAAGGAGGAGGAGATTGGATTTATACCCTGCCCTTCACTCGGAGTCTCAAAGCAGTTTACAAACTCCTTTCCCTTCCCCGCCCCACAACAGACACCCTGTGAGGTAGGTGGGGCTGAGAGAACTCTTTCAATTACTGCCCTTTCAAGGACAGCTCTTGTCAGAACTATGGCTTCCCCAAGGTCATCCAGCAGCTGCAAGTGGAGGAGTGGGGAATCAAACCCGGCGCTCCCAGATTAGAGTCCGCACACTTAACCACTACACCAAACTGGCATGTTAAAGCATTGCCATGACCTGGATGGCCCAGGCTAGCCCAATTTCGGCAGACTTTGGAAGCAGGGTCGGTCCTGATTAGAACTTGGATGGGAGGCCACCAAGGAAGTCCAGGGTCGTTACACAGAGTCAGGCAATGGCAAACCACCTCTCTCTTTCCTTGAAAACCCTACGGGGTCACCATAAGTCAGCTGCAACTTGATGGCACTTTACAAACACATGAAGTATTAATTTCTCAAAACAGCAGCAAAGAACAGAGATAATAATGCTAATTACTGTTGTTTCCCCTCTCCAGACACCTGACCGACCATACTGAGATTCCTTCATTACCAATCAAGGCCAATCAATGGACTCAGTTGTAATCCTGGCTCCTGGGTCTTTGTGATTTTGACACTGTGATCACTGTTGGTGCATCACGGTCTCTCCTGGATCCCGTGCCCTACTTTCTGTTCAGATTTCTTTGTTCTGGCACATGGCTAATGGGAGAAGCTCCCTTCAGAACTTAAATTTATGGGGGGGGGGGGAGAAGCAGGATAAGGCTCTCAAGAGAAAGCTCGCAGGGTGCCTTTTCTAAGGCCCATTCTGCATCTCGCATTCACTCCGTTGTTTTATCCAACCCATACTGGAACAGGAAACGATGGGGCTCAAAACAGCATTCAAATACCCCGGGGCCAACTCCGTATTGACAGCAAAGTCACCCCTGAATGGCCATAAAATGGCCATAAATCTATGCATACAGTAGCATAAAATCTAGGGATCAAATGAAGAAGAAGAAGAAGAAGAGATTGGATTTATACCCCGCCCTTCACTTGGAGTCTCAGAGCGGCTTACAATCTCCTTTCCCTTCCCCTCCCCACAACAGACACCCTGTGAGGTGGGTGGGGCTGAGAGAACTCTGACACAAACTGCTCTTTTTCAAGGACAGCTGTGCCAGAGCTTGTGACTGACCCAAGGTCACATCAGCAGGTGCAAGTGGAGGAGTGGGGAATCAAACCCGGTTCTCCCAGATTAGAGTCCGCGCACTTAACCACTACACCAAACTGAAGTGAAAGTGGCATGCAATTGAGAGGGGAATTTCTGTTCCAACATGGGTTTGGTAAAATAGCGGACCGAATGCTAGATGCGAAATGGGCTGGAGTGAAGGGTGAGTCCTTGTGTGCTGTTTCATTCCAAGTGGAGAAACAGAAGAAGAAGAGATTGGATTTATACCCCACTGTTCACTACCCGAAGAAGTCTCAGAGTGGCTTACAGTCTCCTTTCCCTTCCCCTCCCCACAACAGACACCCTGTGAGGCAGGTGGGGCTGAGAGAGCTCTGAGAGAACTGCCCTTAAGAGAACAGCTCTGAGAGAACTTGTAACTGACCCAAGGTCACACCAGCAGCAGCATGTGGAAGAGTGGGGAATCAAACCTGGTTCTCCCACATGAGAGTCCATGCTCCTAACCACGACACCAGACTGGCTCTCCTTTCAGACCTGGTACAAGAGGCGGTACATGGGAGGACTCATGGTGGTGGCAAAAAGTTCCATCAAGTTGCAGCAAACTTATGGTGACCTCCTAGGGTCTTCAAGGCAAGAGACATTCCGAGGTGGTTTGCCATTGGCTGCCTCTGTGTGGCGACCCTGGACTTCCTTGTTGGTTTTCCATCCACATACTAACCAGGGCTGACCCTATTTGGCTTCCAATATCTGAAGAGATCAGGCTAGGCTGGGCCACCCAAGTCAGGGCAGAGGACTCATAAAGGTAAAGGTAAAGGGTTCCCTTGCTCGAAAGCCAGTTGAGTCCGACTCTAGGGCTGCGGTGCTCATCTCCGTTTCAAAGCTGAAAAGCCAGCGCTGTACGAAGACGTTTCCGTGGTCATGTGGCCGGCATGACTAAACACCAAGCCGCACGGAACGCTGTTACCTTCCCACCGAAGTGGTACCTATTTATCTACTTGCAATTTCTTGCTTTCGAACTGCTAGGTTGGCAGGAGCTGGGGCCAGAGACGGGAGCTCACTCCGTCATGCGGCACACTCGGGTCTCGAACGGCTGAACTACCGCCCTTCCACAGCCTGCAGTTCAGCGTCTTAACCACTTGAGCCACCGCAGCTCCTAGAGGATTCATGGAGGATGGGAAATCCCATTTTCAGTATGACTTCTGCTTCTCCTTTTGGTTGCCATTCTCTCCCAACATCCCCCCCCCAGTCAATGTCACCTCTCCCACCCCATTTGCCATTGCAAGCATTACGGTGCCCCCCCCCCTTCTCCTTGTCCTGAACACAGCCACCTTTGAGTCCTATTGTTGAATATGAAAGTGGGTATCTCAGCACATATTATAGCCACTATGGAAACTCAGTAATGAACTCTGGCCATGTTTTTGACATCTGCACATGTGCAGCTATTGCAACTCAGCCTGGGAGGGGAGTCATCATGTCCCCCATTTTTTTTGATACATTTGTCCTGTAATCCTGGCATTTTCCCTGGGTTTATAGAATGGTAAGTGGTATTCATGAGAGGGAAGGCAACATGGGATAGCCCAATCATGTCAGATATCGGAAGCTAAGCAGGGTCAGAACTTGGAAGGAAGACCCCCCCCCCTCCAAAGAAGACTCTGCAGAGGAAGGCAATGGCAAACCACTTCTGCTTTTCACTTGCCTTGAAGGCCCCTTGCTGGGATCTTCATGAGTCGCCTGCAACTTGATGATGGCACTTCACACAGTCAAGTGGCTGGGCCCCATTGTGTGAGTTTTGCTATCCGCATGGGAGCCAAGCCAGCCTTTCACTATTAGCTACAGTGCTGGTCACTGGAGAAGGAACGATAAACAGTAATGGGCATGTTATAATTTCATCTGTTTGGAATACTTACCACATATACCCAGCGGGGTAAGGGGTGGACGCTATCTAATCTTGGCCTGGTCTGGGAGAATTGCTGACAGGGTTTTGAGGGCAGAGCTGTTTTTAGATTTCCAGGCTGAAAGTTGGGCTTCGCCAACCTTCTCTGCCCAATCTTCTCTGTCCCCTCTGACATGAGTGCAATGTCTTTTTTCCTCAGGAGAGACCTTGTGTGTTTCCATGAGCCCACAGTTGCCCTGAAAAGCAAGTGGGGGGGGGGGTCTTTTTCTTAAAAACTAAACAGCCACAAAAAGAGAGTCTGTGGCAGAGGGGAACGAAACCTGGCCCCATTCCGTGCCGTACCTTACTGTAGCACGTAATGTCATCTCGTTTGCACCCAGCATTTAGCAAACGAGCAGCGCCCAGGATTAAAGGTGTTATATAATACATTCCTCTATAAAGCCCTCGCCACTTTGATATATATGTAACTGGCTTGCATCCAAACATCTGTGCATGAAAGGCATACGGAATTTTCCCATGTCCCTCTGCGTACCCACAGTCCTGGAAAGAGAATCCCTGTGGTCATGGGACTCACACAGAACAGCCATGCAGGGCAGAGGGGTGGAGGCACATGGGGAGGAAATCCTCCACCCCCCACTGGACCTATTTTATGCAAGAATCATAGAATCATAGCGTTGGAAGGGACCTCCAGGTTCATCTAGTCCATCCCCTTGCACAAGGCAGGAAATTCACAAATACAACCCCCACACACACACCCAGTGACCCCTGTTCTGCCCCCAGAAGATGACAAGAAACCTCCAGGATCTCCCACCAAACTGGCTTGGAGAAAAATTGCTTCCTGACCCCGAAGTGGCAATCAGCATTTCCCTGGGCACGCAAAGAAAGGGCCACAAGAACTAAGCACTGACCCTTCCTGCCCTCCCTCCCTCTCATGATCTGCCTAAGTTCACAGAATCATCATTGCTGCCAAATGGCCAACTAGCCTCCATTTGAAAACCTCCAAAGAAAGAGAGCCCACCACCTCCCGAGGAAACCTGTTTCTACTGAGAAACCGCTCTAACTGTCAGGAAGTTCTTCCTAATGTTCAGCTGAAAACATTTCTGATTTAATTTCAACCCACTGGTTCTGGTCTGACTTTCTGGGGCAATAGAAAACAACTCCACACCATCCTCTATATGACAGCCCTTCAAGTACTTGAAGATAGTTATCTTATCACCTCTCAGTTGTCTCCTCTCCAGGTTAAACATACCCAGGTCCTTCAAACTTTCCTCATAGGACTTGTACTCCAAACCAGTGTTCCCTCTAAGCTGAGTTAGTGTGAGCTAGCTCACAGTTTTTTAGCCTCCGGCTCACACATTTTTGTCTTAGCTCAGGAAGGATGATTCCAGAGCAAACTAAGGCCCCGTTCACACGAGGCGTTTTGGGCCGGGAGTGGGCCAGATCGGAGATGGAGCAAACCCGGCGCCTAGCCGAACTGCGCATGCTCGGACATGCGCAGTTCGGCAGGCTCCCTGTCAGGGCCGTGTTTTCTCCCCAGCGTCTGATCATGCCGGGGAGAAAAGGCGCCGCGGCCAGGGGATTCGTGAGATCCCGCCGCGGCGTCTTAATATTGGTGCGGCTTTTAAAAGCCGCGCTTTTAGAGGCTTTTCCCCTGCCGTGTGGCAGGGGCCTAAGTTATTCAGTAGCCAATTCACCTGCTCACAACTTTAATGCCGGTAGCTCACAAAGTAGAATTTTTGCTCACAGGACTCCACAGCTTAGAGGGAACATTACTCCAGACCCCTCACCATCTTCGTTGCTCTCCTCTGGGCACGTTCCAGCTTGTCTATATCCTCCTTAAATCGTGGTGCTCAAAATTGAACACAATACTCTAGGTGACGTCTAACCAGAGCAGAGTAAAGTGATACCATCACTTTGTGTGATCTGGACATTATACTTCTGTTAATACAGCCCAAAATTGTATTTGCCTTTCTAGCTACTGCATCACACTGCTGACTCATGTTCAGTGTATGGTCTACTAAGACCCTTAGATCCTTTTTGCACATACTACTGCTAAGACAACTCTCCCCCATCCTGTAATTATGAATTTGATTTTTTTTTCCCTATCTAAATGCAGAACTTTACATTTATCCCCACTGAGATTAATTTTATTTGTTTTAGCCCATGTTTCCAGCCTGTTAAGATCATCCTGTATCCTGACTCTGTCTTCTACTGTATTTGCTACCCCTCCCAATTTAGTATCATCTGCAAATTTAATACGCATTCCCTCTATCCCTTCATCCAAATCATTGATAAAGATGTTGAACAAAAAAGGTCCCAGGACAGATCCTTGAGGCACTCCACTTGTCACTCCTCTCCCAGAGGATGAGGAATGGAGGAGCCATTCACCCCATTGTTCCTCCTCAACCAAATTCTGTTGTTACTTGCACAGATGGGTGTGTTACTTGCACAGTATACTGATGTTATACTGAAGAATGTTTTTATGGGTTCCTCATGTCACAGAGCAGTGAAAATGCCCAGGTCAGCACTTCCTGGGCTGGTTCCCTTTGGGGGAGAGCATTGTAGTATTATGGAAGTGGGCTTTTAAAAAATGCTTCATTTACAGATATCCAAGGTGGTAGCAAAGAGGCACTCCTATAGATCAGCAGATCCACTAATCCCATACCAGATCCCCAAAGCACAAGGGAGACCTGTCCCCCCAACGTGCTTTGGCCAAGCCACATCTGTAAGTCTTTATCTGTCTCAAGTTGCTCTTCCTTCTCACACATACCCCACAAAGTATTCATGCCCTCTTCCTCCAGCTGAGAAGATTTAGTTTCCCCCAAACTCCAAAGATTATCTCCACTGAGCCATCTCCTGACAACTATGGCCCACGGAGGAAACTTCCAGTCATTAATTAATCAATTGATTAATACCCCATCTTTCTCCCCAATGGGGTCTCAAAGCAGCTTATTTCATTCTTCTCTCCTCCCTTTGATTCTCGCAACAACCCATGTGAGGTAGGTGAGGCTGAGAGTGTGTGACTGCCCCAAGGTCACCCAACAAGCTTCCGTGTCAGAGTGAAGATTCAAACCCAGGTCTTGCATATCCTAGTACGATCCTCTAACCACTAAAATACGACGGCATGCTAACATTCTTTGGTCATAGACCCTAGCACCAAATCCCAACCCATTCATGCTGGTGAAACACCCAAACCCGCACCGTGATAATATAACATACTACATACCTGTTTGCTAAGATAATTTATCAGCAATAAAGCCTCCAGAAGTGGAGAGCCAATCAGGAGCGTGTATGCATGCATCCTAAGGTGCTAAGTATCTCACAGAGGCAGCTGATCCACACCCAAGAGGAGACTCAAAACATTGCACAAGGCGTCTCAGTCCTCCGAGCACTGCAGCCCTTAGAGATGCGGAGCAGGCTGAAGATTGGGGCCACAGGTCTCTTCTGGCTCCTTTCTTTCAAAACACAGCTGCTTTAAACTCTGCATGGGGAAAAGAAACCTGATTAAAATTGTGCTGAACCAAGGCTCCTGCGTTATGAAGTATCATCTTCTGGACGCTCGAAATAGACTTTTCTATAGCTTATTGTGCGATAAGTTCCCTCCCCCCCCCCAATCAGTCACTCGAAAATGCACTTAAGGAAATTGCTTCTTTTGCTGTTTCCACAACAGCTTCAGCAAGGCAAGTCTCCAGTCTCCAGCTATAACTGCTTTTAATCACAGGCTGACTTGTTTCATTTTGACAGCCCTGATGTGGCAAATTATTTATTTTCTATACAGTTAAAATATATTGTCATTCTCGTCTTCCAAAACTTTGGGGCAGCCGCACGAACCGCAAACGACAAAACTGTGTATCTCATTAAGGTAATTTGTGTCTTCAGAAATTGCCAGTAAACACTAACTGTAAAATCACAGTCAATCGTTTCCCCGTAGTATCATTTAAAACCATTTGTGTTTGTTTCAGGCTTTTGTCTCTTTTTTAAGCCTTACTTTTCTAAAGCCAGCAAATACAAGCTCAGTATTACCTTACTGAGCAGAATAGCCCAAGGAGACTCAGGGTGATTCTGCATTGGCTTTTCCCTCTGTTGTTATACCAGACCCACATTAGAACAGAAATTCCCCTCTGCATTGCATGCTGCTTTCACTTTCTTTAATCATCGGGTTTTATGGTACTCTCTACACTGGTGTGGGGGGTGTCAAACTCATATGTTATGAGGGCCAGATCTGACATAAATGGGACCTTGTTGGGCCGGGCCATGTGTGTCATAAAATGTAATGCCAGGTAGCGGAGATATAAACTTTATAAAGGACACAAACACAAAGATTTTTTTTTACTTAGAATAAAAACATGCTTAAAACATTAGCTCTGTAAGCTGCAAACCTACTTTTGTTGTATTGACATTCGCCGCAGAAATCTCATGCTCAGAGTTCTGAGTTTAGGACCCAGGTTAAAACATGAAATGGCTGAGTGATTAAGAGAGTTTGGTGAAGCAAGCTGTGATGCAGCAGCAGCAGCAGCAGAACTGGAAGCAGGAAATGGTCAGTTCCACTGCGGCCTGATGGAAGCCCTCCGGGGGCCTGATCCGGCCCCCAGGCCGCATGTTGGACACCCCTGCTCTACACTGCATGCCACTTTCGATTTCTTTGATCATTGGGTTTTATGGTACCTTCTGCATAGATCTATGGCTGTTCAGGGGTGAGTTTGCAGTCAGTACAGTGTTGGCCCAATGTATTTGAATATGGTTTTGAGCAGCACCTTTTCCTCAGTGTTGAGAAAAAGTGAAGCGAATGCCAGATGCAGAACCAGCCCTAGCTCAAACACCCTAAATAGCCAGGTTGTATAATGAGGCATGTATGTTAAGTAAAGTGTGCTGTCAAGTTGCCCATTACTATGTATGGATGTGAAAGTTGGACAGTGAAGAAATCTAATAGGAAGAAAGTTTATTCATTTCAAGTGTGGTCTTGGAGAAGGGTTTTATGGATACTGTGGACCACCAAAAAATCTGAGTTCTAGGATCAAACCAAGCCTGATCTCTCCTAAAATGACTAGCGAAGGCTATCATACTTTGGTCACATTATGAGAAGACAAAAGTCACTGGAAAGGACAATGATGCTAGGAAAAGTTGAAGGCAGCAGGAAAAGAAGACGATCCAACGTGAGATGGATTGCCCTCAGTTTGCAAGACCTGAGCAAGGCTGTTAACGGTAGGACATTTTGGAGGTCATTCATAGGCCGCCATGGGTTAGAAGCGACTTGAGGGGACTTAAGATACACAGACAACCCTGGTGACTAAACTTTCACATCTAGAGGACATAAATCTTTGAACACCAGTGTTAGAAGGCAACCTCAGGGCTGTGCTATCTATGCTGCGTTAGTCGGCCCTCTGAGGCAATTGGGTGGCTGTTGTGTTGCTTTATTTGTTAAAATATTTATAACCTGCCTTTCCCTTGTGGCTCAAGTAAATTACAATTCCAAATTAAAACCAACTGCCTCCCCAAGAGCCTGCAGCTTAACCCCATTAAAAGCCCTCACAAATAAATTCCCTTGTTTTACCTCCTAAAAAACATCTAAGGGCAGTGGTACAGGGTGTCTCTTATGTTCATATTTTTATAGCCAGAAATTAATTCTTCTTTATTTATCAGCCAGAGCAAGGGTATGAAGCAGGTAAATGAACTAGCTGACCTAAAATGTTTTTAGGGTCTGAAATAGGGTTGCCTGCTCCAGGTTGGGAAATCCTTGGGATTTTATTTATTTATTTATTTATTTATTTATTCAATTTCTATACCGCTCCATCCCAGAGGCTCTGAGCGGTTTACATGGGCATTTTATAATTCCTAGCTAGGGCCACACAATGTATAGGGAAGGTGAGTACCTACCAGGCACCAGGCCGGCTTTTTGTTCTTCCTGCGGCTTCCTCGTGGTGGGTTCTGTCTCGGCGCGGCTCCACAGCGGTTCCTTCTGGGTTAGTTCCACAGTCCGCGACTGTGCAATGACTGCTGCACCGACCACCGTCCGTTTGGTTCCGGCCATGCTGTGCCGCTGCGTTGCCGCGTCGCCGCGTCTCAGGCTTTTTACTGCCTGCGCCACCGCACCCTATTTTAGGGTGGAGCCTGGGGAGGGAGGAGTTTGGAGAGGGAGGGATCTGAGCAGGTTATAAGGGCATAGAGTCCACCCTCCAAGGCATCCATTTTCTCCAGAGAAACTGATCTCTACCATCTGTAGATGAGTTGGAATTTCAGATCTCCAGGCCCCATTTGGAGGGTGGAAACTCTAAAGTATCACCTGACCCAGCCTGGCCTTTTGTTCTTAAGGGGCTTCCTTGTTGGCCTTGTGGGTCTTCCTGCAGTTTCTTCTTTTGGTCTCCGATGAGAGGTGGTATATAGGTTATATCCCCACCGCTGGAATCCTCCAATGCTCAGAGCCTCCCATACAGTGATCCTGTTGAAGCTTGCAGTTCCCAAGCTTGGGATATGAACTGTGGCAGCTCATTGGCAAACTGAGAAAAGTGGTATAGCCCCAAGAGCTCCTCTAGTTTAGGTCAGCACCCAAGACAAAGCTGCCATGTTAGGAGGAGGGTAGCCAGGTCCCCTCACCATCGCAGCAGGGGGATTTGGGGGGGCGTTCTTGGGGCAGGCGGGATGTCATCAGGTGACATCCTGATGTAATGACGACACCCAGAAGTGATGTCATTGCATCAGCGACGTCGCACACAATCCTCTGGTTTTTGGGGGGAACCTCTATGGGGTTTTTTGCTTCAAAACCATAGAGTTTGCCCCAAAACCAGAGCATTGCACGTGACATCGCTATGATGATATCACTTCCAGGTGATGTCATCACGTCGGGGACGTCACCCGACAACAGGGGTGGGGTTTCCCTGCCGGCCAGCTGGCTGGCGGTAGAATGCAGCCCCCTAAAGTGGGGGGGAACCCGCTGGGTGTCTAAGGTTGCCAAATCTGGCTTGGGAAATTCCTAGAAATTTAGGGAGTATGCTTTGGGAGAGCAGAGCTTTGGGAGGGGAGGGAGCTCAGTGACAATGAGATGGCAAAGCAGCTAATTCCTCCACAAAGGGTCTGCCAAGCCCCCACAGCCGCTCCGAGCAGGGGAGGCAGCATTGCCAGTGTGATAACATCAGGTGATGCCGCCACCCCACCATGTCCTCAACGTAGTTTTACCATGGAAGTTCTAGACCATCGGCTGACATCAGCACGTAGACTTGTCACATAGCCCAATGTCATTTCTGCAGCACCTCATTGTTTCTCCCGCATGCCTGAGAGGCAAGGGCAGGTGAGAGTGTTGGAATATGTAAGTATTCAGCATGTGTGAAACATGTGTAACAATGTACATAGATCAACTCAATCCAAGTGACAGATGTCAAAGTAACTGACAGTCCAGGTGACCAGAGCAATCCGGTTCTAACTGGTATGAAGCTGATGTCTTATCAGAGTGACTCAGCAGTGATGTGATTGGTTGTTATATGTATATAACTGTGAATGTCTTGTACATTGTGTGCTGATGTGAAAACTGACTGCTTGGCGAAGCACTTTGCCCGAGAGAACTGTGACTTGTAAATAAACTGCACTGTATATAGTTTACCACTAAACCTGAGTCTGTGTGGTGACTATAGCAGAACCTCAGCAGGGTGCAATTGGACTGCTAGAATCCAACGATGACCTGGGGACGCCAGGAGCGCACTCCGCGACAGGGAGACCCTTCCCTGGGAGATTTGCTGCCCAATGGGAGGACTTGGTAAGCAGATGGGTAGACCATGTTAGATCCATGTCTTCCAAGACTTGACAAGCCGTATTCATTGGTCCCGTCACAGTAGTGGTACAGAAAGCTCCAGGCAACAGGATTCTTGGTAACCATCGTACCCAGAGCAATGTTGCTGTATAGGGAGGCCAAGCTAGCTATTACCAGGGCCGGAGCCTTTTCAGTGGCGGCCCCTACCTGGTGGAACGAGCTCCCAGAGGGACCTTTTGCAGTTCCGTAGGGCCTGCAAGACGGAGCTCTTCTGCCAGGCATTTAATTAGGGGCCGCCGCTACTGCAGGCCGCTATTGCAGGCCGTTACTGCAGAGCTCTGGTCTGTGGTTTTAACATCCAACTGATTATGAGCAGAAACATCGTGGAACATCTGGGCAGTGGGAATTTACTCTGACAATATACCATCTAGATTAATTTTTAACTGCTGCCAACACTTTGTATTTAAATTATTTTTATTTGTGTGGTTAAATATTTGTGTAACTTTAAGGTACTTATGTTTTTATGGAAGCCGCCCTGAGCCCACTTTGCAGGGAGGGCGGGGTATAAATTTGATAATAAATAAAATAAATACATAAATAAATAAAAAAAATAGTGCTGTCAACCTTCAGGTGGGTCAACCTTCAGGAGATTACAACTGATCTCCAGATGTCGGGGCTCAGTGGTCTGTATGACATTATACTCTGCTTAAGACACTTCCCTCCCCAAACTCCCTCCCTAGACTTCAACCCTCCCCCATCTCCAGGCAATTCCCAACCTGGAGTTGGTAACCCTGTTTCTGAGACCTGGCGGGCCTGCCTGGACATTATGTTTTTTTCCCAATGCTGCAGCCTCGTTAGGAGAGCCTATAAAAGATGGGAGGTGTTTAGCCTTCTCTGTGAATCTGAACTTTCTGCCGGGGAGCCGTTAAACCTAATCAGTAGCTCAGAAGGAGTGGAGAAGGGAGGGCAAGAGGCCAGCTAGAGAACACTGCGTTTCCAGAAAGGCTGCGCTGGGTCTTGAGTCTTCGTACGAGCCAGCCCTGAGGTGACAAATCTCTACCAGTTTGCCTCTGAATGATGATTTCAGCTGCTTGCTTGTTAATTTATCTGTTTTCAGCCTGTCTAGACATTGTTTGGGTCAAAAAGTGCTGTCTCTCCCCTGTCGTGGGATCTGCGTGCTCAGCTCTTACTGTAGGGTTTGTAGGGAAACTTTACTTGCCAGCAGAGTTTACAGAATAATGCTCTCTCTGTCTGGGTGGTTTATTAAACAGCACTTGGAATGGGTACCTTTTATTATCTGGCTCAGACTTCCTATATAGATAAAGCTCATTTGGCTTTCAACACAAAATATTATACAGACCAGTGTGAGAAAAAATTTTTGTTCTTAAATGCAACTACTTTTTTTTTTTTAATGAGAGAGGACAGGGAATGGACCCGAGGTTGGGGGGAATCAGATTTTTTTTTAAAGTCAGATTCTCAACAGCTGTCTCGGCTTTTGTAAAACCCATTGTGTGTGCCTGTGCTTTGGAAGTCATATTCCTATTAGCAATAATTAATTCTAAATTTAGGACAATTACTGAGAGCTACTGTAGCGTAACGTCTAAGAGAGTCAGCTATGATCTGCAAAGTCCCCACATTCAGATTAGTCTTTGCCTCAAACGAACAAGGTTATGTTCTTATAAGTGGATTAGATAGATTCATGGAGGATAAATTTATCAGCAGCTACTAGACGTGGTAACGGAGGGGAACCTCCACATTCAGAAACACTAAACCTCAGAATCCCAGAGCCAGGAGGCAACATCAGCGGAAGGGCTCAGCCTCTATACCCGGGATGTCAAACATGTGGCCCGAGGGCCAGATGAGGCTCTCAGAAGGCCCCAATCCGGCCCTCAAGGACCTGGCTGTTTCCTGCTTCCTTTTCCAGTTCTGCTGCTGCCACATCACAGCTTGCTTTACCAGTCTCTCTCAGTCACACAGGAGAGATAGATAGGCAAGCCTCTTTTGTGTGATTGAGAGAGTCTGGTAAAGAACTGGCTGAGGCTCCTCCTCCTCCCATGGGGAGGGAGGGAACAGCCACAGTTTGTTTCCTGCCAGGCTGCAGGAGACAAAGGGAAGCCTTTCTTTCCTTCCATTTCCTGAGGCTCCTCCCCGAAAGGAGGGAGAGAACAAGGGAGAGCTTGCTTTGTAATGAAATTGCTGAGCAGTCAGGTTAGAACGGGTAAAAGGAAGTACTTCTTCACCCAAAGAGTGATTAACACATGGAATTCACTGCCATAGGAAGTGGCAGCATGGATGGCTTCAAGAGGGAATTGGATAAACATATGGAGCAGAGGTCCATCAGTGGCTATTAGCCACAAGGTATAGATAGGAACTCTCAGGGGCAAGTAATGCTCTGTATTCTTGGTTTTTGGGGGGGCAACAGTGGGAGGGCTTCTAGTGTCCTGGCCCCACTGGTGAACCTCCTGATGGCACCTAGTATTTTTGGCCACTGTGTGACAGAGTGTTGGACTGGATGGGCCATTGGTCTGATCCAACATTGGCTTTTCTTATGTTCTTATGCTGGGCTGCCTCAATCGCATGGGAGAAATACCAAGCACTTTTAAGACCAACAAAGTCTTGTTCAAGGTATGAGCTTTTGTGTGCCTTGCTACAGTGTGTGTGTGTGTGAGTGTGTGTTTTGTTGGGCTCTTTATGCCAGGGATCGCCTGGGTGCAACTGGGTTCCCTCCCCCTTTTCACTGTATTCATGCCCACATGATCCAGTCTTTCTCAGTAAGAAAGTAATATGAACTATTTTAGAGGAGGAATAACAACAAGGAATAACAACAAGCTAAGGGTGGCTTAGGCTGAGAGTGTGTGTTGAGACCAAGTTCACCCAGCACATTTCCTTTGTAGGAAGTTGTAGTTATTTCTCTGGGAAAGACTATAGTTTTGTAGAAAAACACATAACCCTCAGTCTGTGTCAGGATGCCTTCTCACGTTCCTGACCAGCACATGAAGCAACCAGTGTTCTCGCTAAGCTGAGTTACTGTGAGCTAGTACACAGTTTTTTTAGCCTCCAGCTCACACATGTTCGTCTTAGCTCAGGAAGGATGGTTCCAGAGCAAAGTAATTTCTGCAGTAGCCAAATCGCTCACTCACAACTTTAATGCCAGTAGCTCACAAAGTACACATTTTGCTCAGAAGACTCCACAGCTTAGAGGGAGCATTGGAAGCAACTTATGTACAAAAGCTTGCAATGCCCAGCCATTTCATGTTTTCCCCTGGTTCCTAGGCTCAGAATACTGAACATGAGATTTCTGTAATGAATGTCAATAAATCAAAAGTAGGTTTGCAGCTTCCACATACACACCTCAACAACATACTCAAGATTGCTACAGCACAGATATTTTAATGCAATAATTCAGAGAAAGAGGTTCAGAGACTGTTAAATAGACAAAATATTGCAAGAGTGCAAGAGTTTTAACCATGTTTTATTTAAAGTTTTAAAAATCTTTAATTGTGTTTGTCTGTGTCCTTTATAAAGTTTATATCTCCGCTACCTGGCATTACATTTTATGACACACATGACCTGGCCCAACAAGGTCTCATTTATGTCAGATTCGGCCCTCATAACAAATGAGTTCGACACCCCTGAGCTAGACTCACCTTTCTGCAAGACTGAAGCAAACTTGCTTAACAGATCAACCAATCCAGTACTGTTGCAAGATACCACAACAATTGTCAGCCTGCAGCCTGCTAACAAGGTCATTTTCTCCAATAGTTTAGCCTTTCTCTCTTCCTTTCCTTGCATCCAGTTCAACCAGATCTTGCAAAACAGTAATGTGTTGCAGCAAGATAAGACAAACTTTCTCTCTCTTTTCCTTAATGTCTCTCCTTGTTTTCCAGCCTTTGTTAATATTATGGACAGAAGGTGGTGGTGGGAAGATAATATTTCCCCATGATCTAAAAAAGTAGTAAAAGAATGCTTCCCTCCTCCCCTTCCCTTTATATGCATGGTAATAGAATATTAATTTGTTTTAGTGATTATACATTTTATTTATTTATTTATTAACTTATACCCTGCCCTCTCCACTACGCAGGCTCAGGGCAGCTTACATTCATTAAAACATTGTACATAGTATATAAATAACAATGTGGAACAGAAGTTAGAACTCCCAGTTAAGGCATTGGGTTGTTATCATTATTATTGTGTTGGTGGAAGATGTAATAGCCCTTCTGGATTGCAAGACTAGATCTAATGGGTGGGAATTACAAGAGAGTCGATACCGGCTAAATATCAGGAGAAACTTCATAACTGAAAGAGTGGTTGTGCAGTGGAACAGACTGCCTCGGGATGTGGTGGATGCTCCTTCGCTGGATGTTTTCAAACGGAGGCTGAATGACCATCTTTCAGTTATATTGTAGGGCTATCTTTCGGCTATGCTCCTATAAAGTGCTCCTGCAGGGGGGTTGGACTAGATGACCTGCAAGGTACCTTCAAACTCTAACATTCTATGATTCTATTATTCTACTTTGCTATATGACAAATTATGTAATTTTAAAAATATATTTAAAAATTAGATTTATAACAAACTAAGAATAAGGCCCGTTGTGTAAATAAATACAACAAGCTCTAGAAAGAGGCCTTGGGCAGTCAGCGTCAATTTGCTGTGGTGACCTCAGCAGGGTATAATGACACAGAGCTTACTGTTTTCTCCAGGGGAACTGATCTCTACCATCTGAAGAGCAGTTGTAATTCTGAGTGATCTCCAGCCCTCCCCTGGATATTGGCAAAAATGGTTCCCCAGGAGGAAATCGCTGGTTTGGAGGGTGGAGTCTATGGCATTGTACCTGTCTGAGGTCCCACCCCTCCTCAAACCCCACCCTCTCCAGGCACCACCCCTCAAATCTCCAAGAATTTCCCAGCCTGGAGTTGGCAACCCTATCTCCTTCCCAGCCAACCATCAACCTACCTTTATCTCTCCTTCTGACTTCAGTTTTCCATCTCCTCCCTCCTGGATAGCAGTTGTATTTCTAAGTGATCTCCAGCCCTCCCCTGGAGATTGGCAACAATTATTCCCAGGAGGAAATGGCTGGTTTGGAGGGTGGAGTCTAT
>NW_015168186.1:24125-33953 GCF_001447785.1 Gekko japonicus | reverse complement strand
CCCCCCCCCCCCCCCCGCAGCCTCTCCCTAGGGAAAGGGCAGTCTTTCCCTGCAGTGGGAACCAAAGCAGCTGACATCATTCTCCTCTCTTCCGTATGATCCTGTGAGGTATGTTAAAGTTGAAAGTCTGTGAATGGTCCATAACCCCCCAGGCAGCTTTTATAACATGAATCTGGGACATGCACATCATCTTCTGAAGCGCTCTCAGGTACATATCTGTGGCAGTAATGGGGTGACTACTGGCACCTTTTCCTATCATTTTTTGCCTTGTGGTATTCTGCTTGTGGTGTGATCTGTCTTTTTTGTGGTGTGGCATGGTTGTGTTGTATTTGTTTCTTTTGAAGGGGAAGTGATGTGTTGTGAGTGAGGACATATTTTACCTCAGAATACACCAGGTCGCATATGCAACTGAGAGTTCCAACTGTCGAGGGGGGAGTTTGAGGTGCGGAATGAAGTCCAATCAGCTTCCATATGCAAATGACCTTAAAACACTGGCCCAATCAGAAAAGAGTGGCCTAGGCTGCAGTGGGTGGGAGAAAACTCAGGTACCACAGCCAGTAGATAGAGACACCTTGTGATTGACACATCACGGAGCCAACTGATTTTGGAGTGAATGGAATCTTGCAAGACGAAAACGCTTTTATTATATAGGAGAGATGTCATACCCAGCCTTTCTTTGCAACAGGGCTCAAAGCTGCATTGTTCTCCTGTCCTCCATTTTATCCTCTCAACAACCCTGTGCAGTAGGTCTGGCTGACAGTGTGACACCCAGCAACCTTCCATGGTGGGCTAGGGATCTGAGTCTTAGAGAAACATGACAGGTTGCTTAAAACCTCTTTTATTACATGTTGCCTTTTGTGAAGATAACCTAGTTCAGGGAGTTCTTCTCATTTCCTTCATTTTTGGTACTAGAGTCGCCAACCTCCAGGTAGTGGCTGAGGATCTCCCAAGAGCCAGTTTGGAGTAGTAGTTAGGAGTGTGGACTCTAATCCAGGAGAACCAGGTTTGATTCCCCACTCCTTGACATGCAGCTGCTGGTGTGACCTTGGGTTAGCCACAAGTTCTCTCAGAGCTGTTATCTCAAGAGCTGTTCTGGAAAGAGTTCTCTCGGCCCCACCTACCTCACAGGGTGTCTGTTGTGGGGAAGAGAAAGGAAAGGAGATTGTAAACTGCTCTGAGACTCCAAGTGAAGGGTGGGGTATTAATCCAATCTTCTCCTCCTCGTCTTCTTCTACAACTGATCTCCAGGTGACAGAGTTCAATTCACCTGGAGAAAATGGTCACTTTGGAAAGTGGACTCTATTGCATTATACCCATTGAAGTCCCTTCCTTCCCCAAACCCCACCCTCCCCAGGCTCCACCTCCAAAATCTCCAGATATTTCCCAAATCAGAGCTTGGCAACCCTGACACTGCAATTTACCTCATCATTCTGGGGTTAGTGGCCAGTTTTCAAACCTGTAGCATTATTTTTTGATGAGTTGTGTGCCTGCCACAGATACCCTTCACTTCCATTGCAAATAGCAAGGGAGGGCTGTTGTCTCACCTCGGCCTTTCAGTTTTGGCCCTGGAACTCCCACAATCATCTCAAAACTGGTGGTCACTTTTGAGTCTCCTATATTTATTCTCTGAGTTGTGATTGCTGTAAATAGAAGATGGTCAGACAGGCCAGTTCTTTTATTACTATAGATTCATGGTAACAGCAAGGAAAGTGTTTTGTTTTGTTATGATATTTGGTTTTAATCAAGGTCATATGGGGGGGGGACTTCCAGTTTATGGCGGCGCGCTAGCAGACTCACCTCCCGGACCTCCCGGACCTCCTGGGGGTGAAGCTGCGATCCTGCCGAAGGAGAGGGTGCGCGGGTTCGTCATCCCCCCAGGGGCCCGGCAAAGGGACCCTGGCCATGGAACTTCAAAGAGGTGGCCTCTTCGACGGCGGAATGCTGAAGAATTGAGGCGCCTCTTCATTCCGACAGTCCTACGTGCTGTGAGACCGAATGGGCTTAAGTGACGCTGACCGGGGCAAGCGCAGGAGATCGAGCGCCAGAAATGAAGCTGAAAGTGAGGTCGAAAGACCAACTATGAACGTGAGTCAGTTTTAAAGCATTTTAAAAGAAAAAAGATAGCTCCCCACCCCAACCCACTGAACGGGAAAAAGGCGAGCGGGGGAGGGACACCTCACATGCGCAAGAACTTTTGAGCAATTGAGGGGGGAGCAGAAGAAAACGCGAAGGAAACTGTCTAGAAGTACTTAACTTCAAGCGTTCAAGCACATATTCAGAGACTTTTTTAAAAATTGCGAAAGTAAACAAACAATAAAGATGGTGGGGAAGAAGGACAAAGAAAAACCTTTGAAATCGAAAGGGACTGAGAGCCCGAAACCAGAAGCTACCAGTGAGGTGGCAAAATCTATAGCGGAATACATGCGTCCTCTGCTGGAACAGCTAAATAACTTCAAGGAACAGATGTCAACAATGACTCAATGTATTACCTCTCAGCAAACCCAGATAAATGAGACATTGCAAATAATGAAACAAAATACTGAGAAGGTAAATGATGTGGTGGCAGTTACTCAAAAGGTGAAGGAAACAGTGCAAAACCTGGAAAGGAAACAAAGTTCCACAGAAGATCAGCTGCTGCAATTGCAAATGGAAAAGGCCAACATGATCCTTCGCTTCCAGGGCATGCCAGAGAATAAGGGGGAGAATCTTAAAGAAGTGATGAGCGAATTACTAGCCCCAGTGATGGAGATGAAGGCGGAATTGCTGCTAAACAATATGGATGTGGTTTACAGATCATATTCAGGCTATATAAAGAAAAACAATCTACCTGGGGAAATTGTTGTAAGATTCTCGAAGAGGCATGTGAGGGATGCAATCCTGAAAGCGGTTTCTGGAATATTCCTGAAAGTGGGAGAAAATACTATCAGAGTATTAAAGGACATTCCATTTGAAGTAAGACAACGGAGAAAGAAGTATAAAGAACTTGTGCTTTTTCTTCAGACAAATTCAATCGGATATAAATTGTTATTTCCAGAATGTGTCACTTTCAAGATTAAGGATAAAAAAGAAAAGATTGACTCTGTTCTGAAAGCTCAAGAATTTCTAAGGGTCGAGTTGGGAAGGTCAGAGGATGGTAAAAAAAGAAGAGGACGGCAAGTCCAGTGGCGAGCTAGACTCGGGTTCTTCCGGAGAGGACTCTCTGTCAGAGCAAGGGGCAGCAGCCCCAAAAAGTCCTTATAAGTTACGGAAGAGAAGGGGAAAGGAGAAGTAAACGCTGATGGACTCTGAATTGTGCCTTTGAGAACTTTGAAATGGGATGATCGGGGGTACTGTTTTTAGACAGTTAAATTTTAAGCTTTAAAGGAAAAGTACTATAAATGTTGGACTCAGTTTGTAATGGGATTAATGATGGGAAGGCTTGATGTAATTAAGCTAGTAGAAGGCTCTCCTCTCTTGGGTTTTTAGTTGGTAGTGGGTTCTTTACTTTATCCTGTAAATGTAGTTTCCCTTCCTTTTTCTTCTGTTATAGTTTTTGTAGTGATATAAAAAATAATAAAAAATCCCCTGTGGGGGCTCAAAAAAAAAGGTCATATGGGGGGGGCTAGATTTGTCCTGGGGGCTCTGGGGGCTCTCTACTGCCCTGCCTACCACTTTCCCTTTAAATAATTTGCCAAGGTTTTTTTTGTCTCTTTGTAGGCATAGAAGGGAGCACAGAAAGATATTCAACACCAGAAATAAAGCTAGATTGAGACAGGAAATTTCTGGAGGGCTATTCAAATTTCATTTCTAGGGAAGTCGTATTAATTTCTCTAAATTTATATTTTGGCTTTCTTGGTTCATTGTGTTTGGTTTTTTGGTAAGCTGGTTTCATTCAATTGTTTCTCCTTTATGAGACATTTTCTGTCTTTGAATTCTCTGACTGAATCCCGCTCATATCCCAGCACACGTTTCTGTGGAATGGACATTCTTCTGTGTGAATCACACAGGAGATGCCTCATTCAAGGTGTCAACCAGTAGCAAGAACATGATGCATTTGTACTCTTTTTGTTGTTGTTAAGGAACAGAGAGAATCTACAGCTATAAGATGTGTGGAGAGGGTGAATAGAATAAAAGTGTTTTTTCTCCAAATACATACATTTGGACCGTCCCTTCAAACTGAATGACAATATTTGGGGAAGGGCTGTGGCTCAGTGGAAGAACATCTGCTTGGCATGCAGAAGGCCCCAGGTTCAATCCCCAGCAACTCCCGTTAAAAGGACCAGGTGGTAGGTGATGTGAAAGACCTCTGCCTGAGACCCTGGAGACCTGCTGCCAGCCTGAGCTGGCAATACTGACCTATACTGTGTACAGTTCTGGTCACCACACCTCAAAAAATATATTATAGCATTGGAAACAGGGCAGAAAAGGGCAACTAAAATGATTAAGAGGATGGAACACATTCCCTACAAAGAAGGGTTAAAGAGGTTAGGGCTCTTTAGTTTGGAGAAACAACAACTGAGGGATGACATGATAGAGCTTTGTAAAATTATGCATGGCATAGAGAAGGCAGAGAAAGAAACACTGTTCTCCCTTCCACACAATACAAGAACTTGTGGACACTTAATGAATTACTGAGCAGTAGGTTTAGAACAGATAAAAGGAAGTACTTCTTCACCCAAAGAGTAATTAACATGTGGAATTCACTGCCCCAGGAAGTGGTGGCGGCTACAAGCATGGATGGCTTCAAGAGGGATTAGATAAACATAAGGAACAGAGGTCCATCAGTGGCTATTAGCTGCAAGGTATGGATGGAACACTGTATAGGACTTCTGCAGTTCTGGCCCCACTGGTGGACCTCCTGATGGCACCTGGCATTTTTGGCCACTGTGTGACAGAGTGTTGAACTGGATGGGCCATTGGCCTGATCCAACATTGGCTTCTCTTATGTTCTTAAATAAAAGAGCCGATGTGTTGTACTGATTGGAGGGTCAGTCTAGGATCTCAGAGATCCAGGTTCAAGTCCCCACTCTGCTATGGTAGCTGGCTGAGTGCTGAGCCAGTCTCACAATTTCAGCCTAATGTACCTCAAAGGGAAAGGACAAGAGGGAGCCCAGCATACGCTAAACCTGCCATTTTATTTAGTCCAAAGAGCACTTGTAATTCTGGAAGAAAGCCAGGCCCCACCTGTTGGTTGGAAGCCCTACTAGAAGCAGAGGTCATTTCGGGGGGGAACGCGGGGGAACGCAGTTCCCCCGGGTGAGGTGCAGGGGGCGGGGCACACAATGAAGCCCCACCCCCTGCTTCTGGCCGCCCCGCTTCCAGCCCTCATTCAGTCAGGAGGAGGCAGGAGAAGAGGGAGGGTAAGATGCTTCCTCTCTCCCTCTCCCCACCCCTGCCTGCCTGGGGCCAGGGAGGGCCTTGGCGGGGCTTCCTCGCACTTCCGCCGGCCTTGCAGGTCCACCGCCGGGCCCCTGATGTCAGGGGGTGTGCATATGCTAATGAGTTATGCTAATGAGTTCCCCTAGCTCTTTTTCTGCGAAATGACCCCTGACTAGAAGGTTGTTGGGAGCTTAAAATGGAGGCAAAAAGAAAAATGGAAGTTCCTTTGTGACCCCATTGGGGAGTAAAGGTGAGGTATAAATGAAGAAAATAAAGTCAAAAGATATAAAAGTTACTGTCCCATGAAAAATGTAATTTAACTGTGAATCTGTCACCACAGGATATGAGGATGACAAACTGGCACTGACGGATGCAAAAAAACCCCCCAAACTTGTATGTACCTGCCTATCATGTGCCTTGAAGCCCTTCTACGGGTGGCCTCATCTTGAGAAATAAAGCATGTGGCTAATTTAGTAGTGTTCTTATCTGTTGTTGTGACACAGTTTTGGAACACTCTCACTGAGTATATTCACATGGCACCATCTTTATTCTTCTTCACACAACAGCCTAAAGTGGGAATCCACACATCATTGGATATATGGCCCTATCCTATCATTATAGTCATCTTCTGGGTTCCTGCTTTGGGCACCCCTACCTTCTGGGGTTAGGCCAGAAAGCAGCCCAAGAGATGTCATATTGCCACGATTAGAGCAAGAGTCCAGTAGCACCTTAAAGACTAACAAAATTTGTGGCAGGGTAGGAGCTTTCATGAGTCACTGCTCACTTCTTCAGATACTTCTAGGTCATGTTGCCAAGATTGTAGAGACCTGTCCCCAGAGATACTCACCTGTACCCATCTAGCACTGTCTTCTGCTAGTAGATCGAGACTTTTTCTTTCATCTAGTGTTCCTTCAATAACCCTGCCCTGTTTTTCTAACTGATGTTCACATTCTCTCTCTCTCTCTCTCTGTATGTTTCATGATTTTTTTAAAATATTACTCTGTTTTTAGTAAAGCCATAGAGTTTCCTGTAAATCTTAGAGCGATGTGACATCACTTCTGGCGTTTTCCCCCTGGAAATGATGTAACACTATTTCCTGACAATGATTCCCCCCCTCCTGATAGCCAGCAGGCAATAGGAGCTGGAGGCAGGAGATCTCCCCCTCCAGTAGGCACCAGCCCCGTAGCTAGGGATTTCGGAGGGAGGGGGCCTGGGGGGGTCTCAGCTAATGAAATCAAAGTTAATCACATTAATTCAATTCGCTACTGGCCCGGGAGAGAGAGGGCCCAGAAGAAATGCTAGGGGGCCAGGCCCCACAGACCCCGCTTTAGCTACGGGCCTGGTAGGCACCTGGCAAGCCAAGACATATGTGTTGGCCAACTTCCTCCATGTGGTTGCCCCCCTGCAGATGACCAAGCAATTCCCTCCCCACTTTGCTAGCTGTGCTTTGCTGCCTTGGAACATTCATTTCTTCCCTCCTTTCTCACTTCAGGAAGGGTTTTTTTAAAAGACCATTTTTATTTTGCTCTTCTGGCAGTTCATTGTGTTATTATTTTCTACTGTCATTGTGATTATTTCAGAGCAAATGCCACTCTTCTGGAAATCCAGGAAAGCTTTCAGGACTTTAATTACATTGTGGCTAGATGTCAGTCTGTATTTCTAAGAGATTTTCGTTCTCAGTTGTGTTTCTTCCCTGCCCTGCCAAATTAAGAGCTTTGCTTTTTGAGGGGGGGGACCCCCAAGATTTTCACAGTATCGGGGACCTTCCTTCCCAACCCACCCTGGAACTTCTCTTCAGACAGATTTCTCTTTTTATGTATGGGTTTTTAACCCTTCCTTGTGCCAAGAATCCAGGTTAGAGAGTTAACATAAGAACATAAGAGAAGCCGATGTTGGATCAGGCCAATGGCACATCCAGTCCAACAATCTGACCGATTTAACACAAGAGCTGTGCCGTGGTCAGGCCTCCCTTTGCCCCGCTTATATTGGTCAATTTCCCACTCGAAGCCGTGCAGCTGCATTATGACCCGCGGCTTCACCTGATTTTCCCCGCGTTTTTGTGATCCTCAAAAAAGCCAGGCTTCTCAAAAAACAGGATCACAAAACCGTGGGAAAAATCAGGCGAAGCTGCAGATCAAAATGCGGCCACGTGGCTTTGAGTGGGAAATTGACCAATAGAAGCGGGGCAAAGGGAGGCGCAACTGCGGTGCAGCTCTTGTGTGAAATCGTTCTCTGTCACACAGTGGCCAAAAATACAGGTGCCATCAGGAGGTCCATCAGTGGGGCCAGGACACTAGAAAACCTCCCACTGTTGCCCCCCCAAGCACCAAGAATACAGTGCATCACTTGCCCCAGACTGAGAGTTCCTATCTATACCTTGCGGCTAATAGACACTGATGGACCTCTGCTCCATATGCTTATCTAATTCCCTCTTGAAGCTGTTCTAACTTGACTGCTCAGCAATTTCATTGAGTGCCCACAATTTCTTGTATTGTGAGGCATAAAAGAAAATATAAATAATTTTTTAAAAAATATTGAAAGAGCATTCAGCTAAGTTGCCCAGTAGCAACCCAGAGATTCATGTGTAGCAAAGCTACCAAATAGTCAAGACACAAAGCAGTCGTGGCTTCTGCTGCCCATTCCTTCATTAATCTTTCTGCCAGTTTTCCTACCATACCTGACTCCAGATAAATTGCACATCACAAGGAGGCAACGGACAAAAGGACTGGGGAAGAACAATCGCCATCTGTTGCATCTCCCATTAAGTCCTCTGTTAAATACTAGGTTCTGGACGCATTGCAGTGAACAGCTCTACTTTATTAAGTGATTTCAAGAACACTACAAGGACAAACTCCAGGGCAGCTGCCCTGTTTTTAAGCATGCAATCACCACACCCTAAACACACCCCACTCCCAATGATAGGCTATTTATACCACACTGTTTCTCTATTGGTCTACTCCAGGATCCTAGTAAGCTATTGCTTGGGGGAAACAAGCTCAACCAGATCCAGGTACTAGTTCCGGGATGACTCAGGCTCAGTACACAACATCCTCGGTTTTAATGGGACAGTGGGAAATTCTGCATCTAGCATCCGCTCTGCATTTTCTCAACTGGGAGGAAAAAGTGCAGCTCAAAACTGCATCCAAATATCTCGGGGCAATGCCGTACTGACTGCAAAGTCACTCCTGAATGGCCAGCGATCACTCAAAAGTGGCATGGAAGCTACCATAAAACCCAAAGCTCAAAGGAAGTGAAACCAGCATGCAATGCAGAGGGGAATTTCTGTTCCAATGTGGGTTTTCGTAAAACAACGGAGGGAAAAGCCAGTGCAGAATCAGCCAGTGTGGGTTGCAACCTAGTATCCCTGCTCTTAACACAACTAAGCAGTCACAATGCTCCCTCTAAGCTGTGGAGTCTTGTGAGCAAAAATTCTACTTGGTGAGCTGCTGGCATTCAAGTGGTGAGCAAGCGATTTGGCTACTGCATGAATTAGTCTGCTCTGGAGCCATCCTTCCTGAGCTAAGACAAAAATCTGTGAGCTGGAGGCTAAAAAATTGTGAGCTAGCTCACACTAACTCATCTTAGAGGGAACACTAGTCACAACCCCTTCCTTGCTCCCCTTCTATACAAGAGAACCTCAGCTCAACAAAAGCCCGGTTGGATTAGGGCTGCTAAGCCGCCCCCTCCCCCGGTTGGGGTGAAGTATACCCCCTGTTCCCATTGCCCACCACCGCTCTGAACCAAAAGTTCAAAGGAGATTTTTGGAAGCAACTCTGCACTGGGAAAACCATGAAGTATTAACTTGAGCCACTATGCTCAAAGGATTATAACTGGGGCTTGGCATTGCACATTTGGGCATTATCTTTTCTCTGAATTGTGGCATGATATTTTTTAATGATGTAACACTTTGGGGAATCTCTTAAACGATGAGTGCAGTGTGAAATTTAATTATTAACCTAAAGTCTCGCCATGCCCACAAACTATTTTAATTTTTTTTTATACTTCTGCAAGGAATTCCATAAAGAGATCCAGTGGGGAAGCTAAAAGTTATTTCCTTGAAGTGATCTCCCCAGCGATTTGATTTCTCCTGACAGCGTATCCATCATGTTATAGGTTTATTTAGAAAAACAAATAACGCTGCTTCCCTGCTAGCCTGGCCTGAAGGCTGAGTAATTAAATTTTAGCAACATTTGCAAAAGCCTATTGCTATTAAAAAGGATGACTAGGAAACAATATGATTAAAGTTAGGTGCTGGGAGTCTTATTATTCTGATCCTCTGGAAATCAACAAGAGCCTTTGCCCACCCACCCCAGCCCCAGACTGAAATGAATGTAACTGGGCTGGATCCTGGAAACATGTCATTACCAGAGCTAGATTTGAGCCCAGCAGCACTGTAGAGACCAGCAAGACTTCCAGGGTATATTTATTATTTATTTATTTATTTATTTATTTATTCTGGGATTTATATCC
>NW_015168186.1:1588-24054 GCF_001447785.1 Gekko japonicus | reverse complement strand
TTGGGTCAGTCACAGTTCTCTCAAAGCTGTTCTCTCAAGAGCAGTTCTCTCAGAGCCAGTGTTCCCTCTAAGCTGGGTTAGTGTGAGCTAGCTCACAGTTTTTTAGCCTCCGGCTCACACATTTTTATCTTAGGAAGGATGGCTCCAGAGCAAACTAATTTATGCAGGAGCCAAATCGCTTGCTCACAGCTTTAATGCCAGTAGCTCACAAAGTAGAATTTTTGCTCGCAAGCAGGGCCGGCCCTATCACTAGGCCTGCCTAGGGTGGAGATACTAGCAGGGCACCAATTCCCCTGCTGCCGCCCCCCGCCAAAAGCCCCCACCCTGCCCAAAGCCGCCCACTGTTCCTCTCGCCGCGGTGGCGGCACGGCAGCAGTGTGCATGCTGCTCTGCGCCAGCCTCCGTGCACCCGTGCCAGCTCCTAGGGAGTGCTCAGTTGACTGCCCGGAAGGGGGCATGGAGCTTCCAGAGCCCGCCCACCCGCCTCCTTCCCACATGCAAAAGTGCCCCAGGCACAGCAAGTCAAAGCGGACAGGGATGGGGCCACTGGTGGCGGGGTCCTTGCAGGGCTTGCTGGCGCTGCTGACCAAGCCGGCTGAGTTTCAGCTCTTCTTCTGCCACTGCCCCTAACCCTGGACCAGGGCCACTCCCACCCCCTGGAAGCAGTTTGCAAAATTCAGGGCAGCACAACATGGATTTTGGTAAAAGAACCGCGAGTGGAGAGCAGAGCAGGGTGGTTTCTTGCTTGTAGCATCGGCTTAACCGGGACCGGCTTTGAAATAGGGAGGTTTTGCGTGGCTTTCACCAAGTTCCACAGGACCCAGTGTCTTGCCGCCTGGCTGCCTCAAGCCAAACCACCGCGGGAAAGGCGGTCCTTTCTGCCGCCCCAGGCATCTGCTGCTGCTGCTGCTGGGGCTTCTCCTCCCCCATTAGCTACTGCAACACTGGGAGGAGTCCGGGCGGGCAGGGCGGGCGGGCAGGCAGGAGGTGGCGGCGGGGAATGGAGCCCTCTCTCGACTGGCCCTGCTCTGGGACCCAGCTGGGAGGTCTCCAGGCCCCACCTGGAGGTTGGCATCTGAGAGGGGCGCCACGAGGCAGCCTGGCCTAGGGCGCAGAAACCCCTCGGGCCGGCCCTGCTCGCAAGACTCCACAGCTTAGAGGGAGCATTGCTCAGAGCTCTCTCAGCCCCACCTCCCTCACAGGGTATCTGTTGTGGGGATAGGAAGGGAAGGTGATTATAAACCCCTCTGAGACTCCGAGTGAAGGGTGGGGTATAAATCCAACTCTTCTTCTCCTTCCTCCACATGAAGCCAGCTGGGTCACCTTGGGCCACTCACAGTTCTCTCAGAGCTGTTCTCTCAAGAGCAGTTCTCTCAGAGCTCTCTCAGACCCACCTCCCTCACAAGGTGTCTGTTGTGGGGAGAGGAAGGGAATGAGATTGTAAGATGCTCTGAGACTCCTTTGGGTAGTGAAAGGCGGGGTATAAAACCAACTCTTCTTCTTCTTCTCCTGCTGCTACTCCTGCTCCTTTTCTTTGACTCTGAAAAGCTTACACCCCAAAATCTTGTTGGGCTCTGAGGTGCTGCTGGACTCGAATCTAGCTCTTCTACTGCAGACCAACTTGGCTGTCCTCCTGAAACAAAGTCATTACCAACAGTCATTTCCTGACAACTCCATGGAAGATGGATTTTGATGATCAATGGTATCAACACAAAATGTGCTAGTTTATCCGGCTCTGCAAGATAAGGCCTTGTGCTTTTAGCTTTCACCTCTAATAACATTATTGGGGATGAACTGAAGCAGAAATGCTTTGATCTGCACTTTGCAGAGTCCATACAAGTTGCGTGCAGGAAGTGTGGCTCTTTGGCCACCGGGAATTGAATGAAGTTGCCAGACTCCAGCCAATTATTCCAGTAACCATTTGGGGCTAGTGGTATACACAGGCAATGGTATTCCTGCCTGCCACTTTTCAGAGCTCCCGTGAGCAGGTTATCTGACTAGTGGCATGCCAATCTTGCTGTTTCTGCCAATCAGATGACCCCACTCATCATGATGAGTGGTAGCTGTCACAGCATGAAGGTAACGCAGGCCCAACAGCAATCATTTGAAATGGGGGTCGGCACTCGCTTACCTGAACTGAGTTAAAAAATAAATTGAATCAAGCGGATGAGCGGATAAAGAATTAATATTCCCAGAACTCTGATTCCGGCAAAGAAATAGTTGATTGAAGGCTATAAAACAGCAAAAAAGCATTTTGTTTAACATTCCTGCGGTGAGGACGGAGCTGAGCGCGCAGCAGAAAAAACCGAAACTGACGAACAGTATCGCGGGAAGATGTAGGTTGGTGTAACCGGCAAAGTACTCCGAGTAGGTTGAGCAGTGAGAAGATATCCTAGAAGGGTAACAATCAACAGGAAGAAACCCGGACTCTTCAAACTGCAGGACCGGATGTGAGTGTATGCGAACAGACGGGACCTGCAGAACGGCAAACCGACCTACTCTATCCCTAATTACCATAGAGAAGTTGCGCCCGACATTTTGAGGAGGACTTTAACTTAATTTGATTTTTAAAGACCTTTTAGAAGATTTTTGAAAGCGCAAATAGACGCATTTGGACAATCGAAAGCTTATCTTCTAGAAGAAACAACTTGTTGTGTAAGTTTGCGCACCGCAGAGAAATCGCCAAAACGGAGACCAGAAGGGCACCGAAACGAACCAATTCTGACCCTGACGTTCAACCAGTTGTGAGACCAAGGACAGGCTCAACATCAACCCCTAAAATGTCAAAAGAGAGGGAGAAGGATAAGAAAGAATTGTATGCAGCCATGGAATTGATGGAGAAAAGAATGATGGAGGCGATTCAGGCCATGGGTGAGCAGATTGAGAAAAGGTTGGGGGTGCAAGAAAAACATATGGAGCAGCAACTGGAAGAGCAAATGGCAAAGCAAACTCAGATACACTTGAAACAAATTGAAGAAGCCCAGGAGAAAAATGTAGCAGCATTAAAAGAATTGGTTACAACAGAAATTACTTCAATCAAGCAAGAATTAGATGGAGTCAGAAAAGAAATACAGGCTAGTGCAACCAAAACTACAGAGACAGAGGAAAAAATGCAACAATTGGAAGAGAAACAGGATTCTTTGACTCAGCAATTTAGGAGATCTGAAACAATGATGGAGTTCAGAAGAATGCAAACTCATTTGAGATTTAGAGGTATCAAAGAAAAAGAGAATGAAAACATAAGAGAGGAAATGATAAAAGCGATCACTTTGTACTTGGAAGAGGAAGAGGGAACAATGGAAGCAGATTTTGATTTGATATACAGAGTGAACTCCAGAATTGCGGAAAAGAAAAATTTACCAAGGGATGTAATTGTACAATTTGTAACAAGAGCAACAACAGAAGACATCTTTAAGAAACAATTTACCGTCCCGTTCGAAATTGAAGGGAACAAGATCATGGTGATGAGAGAGCTCCCACGAGCAGTATTGCAAGATAGAAAAAGGTATAAACCTCTGGCTGACAAACTGAAGACCTTGAATATCAGATACAGATGGGAGATTCCACAAGGCTTATCCTTTACTTACAAAAGTGGGAGGGTCCAGATCAGATCGGTGACGGACTTATATAAATTTAAGGCAGACAATTTAGATGCCTTTGGAGAAATTTAACTTAAAATTTACAATGGATTACAAATTGTTGTCATGGAATGTGAATGGACTAAATTCACCAAATAAGAGAAAAAGAATCAATCATTGGATACAAAAACAAAACTGTAATGTGATATGCTTGCAAGAAACTCATATTAGAAATTCCGATACTAAATATTTAAAAAATGTCAAATTTGGATTAGAATTTTATTCTTCGGCCTCAAACAAGAAAAAAGGAGTTGTGACATATGTGAAAAAGGATTTACAACCTAAAGAAATTTTTAAAGACTTGGATGGAAGATATGTGGGTGTGGAAGTTTTGATCCAACAGAAAAAGACATTGGTGATCAATCTATACGCACCCAATGGAGCAAAAGAAAAATTCTTTAAGGACTTAACTGAACATCTACAAGGACAAACCTATGAACAAGTCATTTTGGTCGGAGATTTTAACGGAACTGTGGACCGTTTGGATAGAAGATCACAAAAAGGCAACGAAATTAGTGGAAAATTGCCAAAGAACTTTTTTGAAATAGTCAAGCAGGAAAAACTAGAGGATGTATGGAGGAAATGGAACCCGACGCAGAAGGATTTTACTTTTTATTCCAATAGACATTGCTCTTTTTCCAGAATTGATATGATTTGGATGTCAGAAGAATTGTCAATGAAAACACATAAAATTGAAATTTTGCCAAGATGTAATTCCGACCACAACCCTGTTTTGTGGACTTCTATAGAAAGGAACAAATCCTTTCTTTGGAGAATTAATGAAGATTTGTTGGATAAAAAAGATGTAACTGAAATGTTAAAGGAAGAAACAAAGCAATTTTTCCAACAAAATCTGAATAAAGAGACCCCAATTCAGGTGGTGTGGGATGCGTATAAAGCAGTGATGAGAGGGATTCTCATCTCTCAAAATGCGAAGCAAAAGAAGGAAAAATTTCAAAAACAAACAGTAGTGTTGGAAAAAATATCACAAAAAGAAAAAGAATTAAAGAAGAAACCAGGGAAAAAGAAGATTATTCGAGAATTACAGTTGTTGAAAGAACAACTGAATGAAACTTTAAACCAGGAGCTCTATTGGAATTTAAAGAGGCTACAGCAAAAATCTTTTGAAGGGGCAAATAAACCGGGGAAATTTTTAGCGTGGCAACTTAAGGCTAGAAAAGAAAGAAGAATGATAACCAAAATAATAGAAGAAGGAAAAGAATTCGTTGACCCTACTGGCATAAAGAGAAGTTTCTTCAAGTATTATGCTAAATTATTCCAAGCAAATAGAACAGATCTTGAGAAGATTAAAAAATATTTGGACAAGGTTCCGTTACTTAAAATAAGCAACGAATTTCAGGAATTACTGAATGGCCAAATTCAAAAAGAAGAAGTGAGGAAGGCAATTGAAGAAGCGAAGTTGGGGAAGGCGCCAGGACCGGACGGATTTACCGCAAAGTTTTATAAAAAAATGAAAGAAGAAATTGTTCCGGTCATGGAAGCTTTATCCAACGATATACGTGAGAGTAAGAAGGTGCCAGACTCTTGGAAAGAAGCAATTATTTCATTAATACCAAAGGAAGGACAAGAACCAACGAATGTGAAAAACTATAGGCCAATTTCTCTTTTGAATAATGATTACAAGATTTTTGCAAAAATTATTGCAGAGAGGGTGAAAAACTATTTACAAACAGTGATTTCAGAAGACCAAGCTGGTTTTTTACCAAAGAGACAGATCAGAGACAATGTAAGAATAGTAATGGACGCAATTGAATATTATGAGAAACACCCTGAACAAGAAGTAGCTTTTTTATTTATCGATGCCGAAAAGGCATTTGACAATCTTAACTGGAAGTTTATGCTGCAAATGATGGAAAAAATAGAAGTGGGACAACACTTCAGAAATTGCATTGAAGCTATCTATTCTGAACAAAGAGCTAAACTGAATGTAAACAAAGAACTGACAGATAGCTTCAAGGTACAGAAAGGCACCAGACAGGGTTGTCCCCTATCACCGTTATTATTTATCTGGGTGTTGGAGATACTTCTACAAAAAATACAGCAAGATCAAGAGATAACGGGATTGACACACAAAGGACTTAAATACAAATATCGAGCATTTGCTGACGATGTAATGTTCATTGTGCAAAACCCGACAGACAAATTACCGTTACTATTCCAAAAAATAAAGGACTTTGGAGAATTGGCCGGATTTTATGTCAATAAGAACAAGACGAAGCTTATTTGCAAAAACATGACGAAACAAAAACAAATGGAACTGCAAGACCTGGTACAATGTGAAGTAGTAAAAAAGACTAAATATCTTGGTATTGAGTTAACTGCAAGAAATATAGACTTATATAAGAACAATTATGAAAAACTATGGACTAAGTTAACTCAAGACTTTAAGAAATGGGACAAAATGAATTTGTCACTGATGGGAAGAATATCAGTCATAAAAATGAATGTCCTACCACGTTTGATGTTCCTGTTCCAAACAATACCAATACTTAGTAAGACAGATTTGCTACTTAAGTGGCAACAAGAACTATCAAAGTTTGTTTGGGCAGGCAAGAAACCGCGAATCAAGATGAAAATTCTTTGTGATGCCAAAGATAGAGGTGGGTTACAATTACCAAATCTTAGACTATATTATGAAGCGGTCTGTCTAACCTGGATGGAACAATGGGTGAAATTAGAAAATGATAAGTTACTGGGGTTAGAAGGCCATGATTGTAGATTTGGTTGGCATGCATATTTATGGTATGACAAAACAAAAATGGATAGCTTTTTTAAGCTTCATGTGGTAAGAAAAGCACTATTTGTGGTATGGATGAGGTATAAAAAATACTTTTGTGATGTAAGACCATTGTGGATTGTACCAGTGGAAGTGTTAACATCTTACTCAAGACATAGAGATAAAGATTGGTTGCCATATAAAGATCTAATTAAAAAAGTGGGAACAGAATGGGTAATGAAAAAGCAGAATGAAATTGAATATGATTATGAATGGCTGAAATATATGCAGATTTTTGACCTTTTTAGATCAGACAAAAGAAACTATGGTTTTAGAGAGGAAAAAAATGAGATTGAAATGATTTGGGAGAGTGAAGGGGGAAAAAATATCTCTAAAATGTATAAAGTGTTACTAAAATGGTATACTGAAGATGAGACTGTAAAAGGGCAAATGATAAAATGGGCGATAAATATGAATACGGAAGTGGCTATTGAAACCTGGGAATATTTGTGGAAAAATTCTATTAAGATATCGCCTTGTACCAATGTTAGAGAGAATTGTTATAAAATGATGTATAGGTGGTACATGACTCCGAAAAAAATTGCAAATATGAACCAGAATATGTCAAATAAGTGTTGGAAATGTAAAAGCCATGAAGGCTCATTTTACCACATGTGGTGGACTTGTGAGAAAGCAGTTGACTTTTGGACAAAAGTCCACAATGAAATGCAAAAAATTTTGAAATGCTCTTTTAAAAAGGCACCGGAAATTCTGCTTTTAGGATTGAAAATGGAAGAAGTCAATACAACTAAAAAGACTTTATTCTGGTACTTAATCACAACAGCGAGAATGATTTATGCACAATTTTGGAAAACAGAGAAAGTACCAGAAATTGAGGACTGGATACAAAAAGTTCTGTTCATGGCAGAGATGGACAAAATTACGAAGAAATTGAACAACAAAGAAGACGACGTGTTTTTTCAAGAATGGAGTGACTTTAAAATATATCTGGAAAAGAACTGGGATGTGAAACAAAACTTAATATGTTTAGACCAATATTAAGTCAAATGATGTTATCTTTAGATGTAATGATAAGAAACTGATATTGTTGATGATATGAAGCAATTTGGAGCAGGGGTGGAAGCATTGTGGGAAGCCAATGGAGGGAGGGGAGGAACTGGGAATGGGGTAGACAATTGATAGAATGAAATGATTTAATTTTACATGTTGTATTCCTGAAAATAAAATTTGTTTACCAAAAAAAAAAAGAAATGGGGGTCGGCACTGTGCAGAAAAACAGTGCTCTGGCTAATATATGTTTCTAAGTATCGGAATTTGTACTCATATTTAGGACTATTTAGGACTATCAAATTATGGTTGCGGCAGCAAGGTTGTGGGCAGGGATATGAGAGGGCCTGTAACGCTGGCTGCTTTACCATGTCACTTCCGGTATTTTTTAAATGCATAAGTGACATAGGGTAGCTTGAGGAAACTCTATGGTAAAACCGTAGAATGTCCCCGTGATTCCTAGAGCTACCTTATGTAGATTCCAGTGGGTTGTGTTTTTTTACTGGAATTAATGTAGCGCTGACTATACCGATATGAGTTTTCTATTTCTGGGGGTGAGGGGAATGGGACCACTGCTTCAGATTCATATTCGCTGGAAACTGAATCTACGGCTTGACAATTTTCACAAGTTTTTTTCAGAAGCTATTAATGGATGCAGTGGGGGAGAACAAAGTGGGAATTCAGAAGGTCCAGCATATGGGAGAAAGCTCCTTTTTATGCAAAATTACTTGGTTTAATTCCATTCTTTAAGGACAAGGCCATCAACTGTGCAGTCTTCCTGCCTCAAAGGCCCTTTCAACGAATTTTCAGGTTTCGTTTTAAAAAGAAAAAAGGAAGCTGTAAGGCTTATAAACTCAGAGGCATTATTCTGTCCGTTCAGTTACAAAGGAGTACCCATGCACATAGTGAGTTCAAAGGCATTAGGATGACAAATGAGCACATGTCATTTAAAAAAAAAAAGCAAAATGTAATCGTATTAATTGGCTTAATAAAATAGGTTGGATAAACGGATATATTAAGTACCACTGGTGGAACAAAGCCGAATGGGACTTTCACACCTTTCCCCTCCTCTCCTCCCTCTGCCATAGAAGACCGTTCCATCAGGGTAATGATTGTTCCTCCAGCAAAACAGAGTCCGAGGATCTTTCCCATTAGACTGCAGCTACATTCAGACATCATGGACACAGCATGGTTTGTGCATGATATCAACATGCATGTGCCCGCCCCCTGGGCTCTTTACTGCCGGAGCTCCGCTCCTGTGTGCTCCTGCAGGAAATTACCCCTGCCAAGCTCTAAGTGGAGCCTGGTGATCTCCTCAAATTAGAACTGCTCTTGAGACTATGGAGCTTGGTTCTCCTGGATAAAATGACTGCTTTAGAAGGGTGGATTCTGTGGCACTATACCCTGTTGAGGCTTCTCTTCTCCACCAACCCCATCCTCCCCAGGCTTCCCCTCCAAATCTCCAGTAATTTCCCAACTCCGAGTTGGCAGCCCTACTCTTGCTGCAAATCCCCACCATGGCAATCATGTGGTACACACAGTGTGTAATTTTGGGCCTCAGTCTGTTCCAGTCAGTCTTGGGCCCCATCACTGCAGCATACCTGGCTATCCAGAAAGCCACCGGGGTGTTAGAGAGCTGGCATGGTGTAGTGGAAGGCCCAGGATCCAAATCCCCACCATGCAACGTAGACTGCAGTCAGAGCCATGTTAAGAATCGTTTCCTGCTTGTAATCTCCACTGAGTAGACTTCAGTAGAATTCTGAGTAGACTTACTTAGGCCCCGGTCACATGGAGCATTAGGCACGCTAGAGAGACGGAAGATAGGCGGATTTTCCGGGCGCGATCTCACCGCCACATCTGGGAAGCGTAGAGCTCCCGTGGCTCACCCGAGGCTTCACTCCGAAGATGCGCTGTAAAAAACTAGTACCTCCGAGGTACTAGTTTCTGGAAACCGCGGGGCAAGGGCGGGCGTCAGATCACGTTTCCGGTGTTAGCTCGTGGCATTTGGCGCCCGCCCATGTCCCGTTGCGAAAACTTTTTTTTTTGCCAAGTCTCCACAGGATGCCAACAAGCACCCAACGGCGCATGCAAACACTTGGGTTAAAAAAAACCACAACCCCCGCGGCGCCACTTCTTTGCCGCGCCGCAAGAGTGAGGTATGATCGGCACCTCCCCCCAACCACGGGACGTCGGTGGGTCGTCGGGCGGGACATTTGATCCGGCTGCCGCACAGTAGTTCGCTCCGGGGCAAACAGCCACACCTCCCCCCTGCGATATCCGGCCTGTGTGACCGGGGCCTTAGAGTGGTAGGATGGGTGACCTTGAGCTCCGCACTCTTTTCTCAGATTAACCTGTTTTTAAATGAGGTAAAATACAGGAAGAGGGACTGATGTATGCCACTCCAGGCTCCTTGGAGGAAGTAAATACAGGCCTATGTAAGGCAGATAAATAAAAACTTAACTTTTCTTCTTTACCTCCTTTCTTAAACAATCTAATACGCTAGAGGATATTACAGCCCACCTTCTTAGAAACAAGTTATGAGTGTGACTGACTTTGAAATTACTTTAGTCTTTTAGAAGGGTTTTTTTTTTCCAAAAGAGGTTTATTCTGATTAACTGACCTGAATGTTAACAGAACTGGAATTTTAATTTGTATTCAGGCTGTAAGAATATCATCCGCTCAGATGAGACAGTGCTGTTTAATTAGGTCTAGTAGTTAACTCAGAAGAAAGTAGATGTACTGCCAGGGGTTTAGAAAGAGGACTAGGGCCCCCTGGGATTTGAGAGTGCGTTTGGAGAAGCTTAAAAATATGAAGTCAGTAGTTTTTTTTTTAGAATTAGAAATGAATGCCTTAGAAGAATGGGGAGGGGGGGAGAGGATAAGAACTCCAAGTCTGCAGTCAGCAAGTTTTTAACTTAGTATTGCCCATTAGTTTTAATGAACTTGGTTAGAAGACCGTATGGAATTCCACACTGGAGTCAATAAATAAATAACTAAACAAAAAAAAGATGCTCCTCTTTTAACGTTTCCAGAGAGAAGTGTCTGATATTATGATAAATATGGTTCCTCCAGGGTATTCATCTGCCACCGGATTTGCGTCTCATTTATGACAGAAACTAGCTGTGAAAATTATAAGGAGCGAACACTCGGCAAACAGCCGCCATTAATAGCCACAGAAGGATAATACGCACACAATTATAGGGTGAATTTTCTTTGCAACTCTCTCTCTCAGGCGCATGAAATAAAAGATACTTTTTTTTGCGCAATTCCCCCCAAACCCACATGGTTTAAAGTGGCTTGCTTTGGGGGTTTCGTTTTGGGCGACTCTCACACTCTCTCTTATACTCCCCCCCCCCAATCCCCTTGAATTTGAGAGAAACATTGCAAATTACTAAGTGACACACTTTTTGACAAGATAAGCATAAAGCTGACAAAATGAGATGTGGGGAGGAGGAGGGAAGGATCAGGCTTTTAGCTCTCAAACGTGAAAATTGACTCAAGAACACTGGCTGTTTTTAATTTTTCATTACCACTTCTTGCAAGGACACCCAGGTTCTTCACAAATGAGGAGTTTGTACTCCCGTATAAAAATATAATTAACACTTGAACTGACATTTAATACCCTGGAGAGTGGATTTTGTTTTAGGCTTACATGAGGCATCAGGAGGGATTTTGGCCTAGTAAAGAAAGAGCTGATTCAAGTTTTAGGAGTAGGGAAGAGGGATGCCATCTCTGAGCTGGGAAATTCCTAGAGGTGTTGGAGGTGATGCCTGGGATGTTCAGGTTTAGGGAGAGAAGGGACATTGGTAGGGTATAATCCCATAGAGCCCACCTTCCAAGGCAGCCATTTTCTCTAGGAGAAGCATAATAAATGTTTTAAACAAATAATAAACAAACATGTAAAGTGATCTATGTAGTCTGCACAGGGGTCGTTTCGTAGAAAAAGAGCTAGGGGAACTCATTAGCATAACTTATTAGCATATGCCACACCCCCTGACATCACTGGAAGTGTGTCATAAGGCCACACCCCCTGACATCACCGGAAGTGTGTCATAAGGCCACACACCCCGCCCCCAACGGTCCCGGCCACCGCCGCTGCCCTTGCAACTCCACTGCCGAGCCCCATGAGGGGCCCGGCGATGGACCTGCAAGGCCGGCGGGAGTGCGAGGAAGTCCCGCAAAGGCCCTCCCTGGCCCCAGGCAGGCAGGGGTGGGGAGAGGCAGGGAGGAAGCAACTTACCCTCCCTCTTCTCCTGCCTCCTCCTGGCTGAATGAGGGCCGGAAGGGGGGGGGCCGGAAGCAGGGGGCGGGGCTTCGTCATGTGCCCCCCCCCCCGTACCTCACCTGGGGGAACTACGATCCCCGCGATCCCCCCGAAATGACTTCTGAGTCTGCAAATCCGTTGAAATTCTGGGAGATCTCCAGCCCCCACCTGGAGGATAGCAACCTCAGTAGGGGGAAATAATGCAGCTGAGTACACCAGCCAGGGTTGCCAGCCTCCAGGCGGGGCCTGGAGATCTCCCACTGTTACAATTGATCTCCAGGTGACAGAGATAAGTTCCCCTGGGAAAAATGGCTGCTTTGGGGGGGTGGACTCTATGGCATTGTACCCTGTTGAGGGCCCTCCCCAACCCCCACCCTCCCCAAGATCCACACCCCCCCCCAAATCTCCAGGAATTTCCCAACCTGGAGGTAGGGTTGCCAGGTCGGGGTTGGAAAATACCTGGAGACTTTGGGGGTGGATCCAGGAAAGGATGGGGTTTGGGGAGGGGAGGGGCCTCGGCATGGTACAGTTCCATAGAGTCCACCCTTCAAAGCAGCCATTTTCTCCAGGGGAGCTGATCCCTGTCTCAGTTGTAAAAGTGGGAGATCCCCAGGCCCCACCTGGAGTCTGGCAACCCTACCCGGAGCTGGCAAACCTAATACCAACCCATAAGGGGCTGCTTTTGAAATCTCCTTCTACGAGGACACCTAAAGCATGAATACACAAAGCTACTTTAAAAGGCTTCTTCATACATTATGAAGCACACAGGTTGGCTCTCGGGGTGCCCACACTGTGTCAGAGACATAACACACAATCACACATGAGATGAAGAGAAGCAGTTTGCCATTTCCTGGCTCTGCGTAGTGTAGTGTATCAGGCCCTGACAGGGCCGGGCATGCCTGGACTTGTCCAGGCACAAATACCTCTAGCTTCAGACCAAAAGACAATGGGCAAGTAGGATCCTAAAGGACAAAGAAGAAAAAAGGGGGAAAAAACTGAACCTAAACCTAGAATTCAGAACTTAAAAAGGTTAGTCAGGAATAGGGCCAACTCTAAAAATCTAATCATAAAATATACAAAAATGTATATGTGTGTTTATTCAACATAAAATAACAAACAAGGGCCCATTTATACCTCATATAAAACTATAAAAACATACAAGGGCTAATAAGATAGACCTAATCAGATAGACCTAACGCGTTTCGGCCTTTACAGGCCTTCTTCAGAGGTCTAATACATACAGAACATATAGGCTGATGTGTAAAAATACATACAATTCTACATATACAAAATATGGAATAAAGGCCAGAGATCAATTGTTCCAAAGTTTAACCACTGGGCAAGGAAAAGAAATACAGAAATACAAATGAAGCCTCCAGTGAAATCACATGTCCAGTGGTACTTCTCTCTGGTCAACTGTATATTCATCTAAGGTTGTACAGCCAAATGTTCCAAATGTTCCTTAGGTTAAAAGCAGTCCTGAGAGGAATATAAGCCGGCCTGCGAGCCGGTTAAGGTGTCTTGTTCCTGACTAAATAAAGGTATGCTTAGCTGAAATCACTCTCCGTGTGCATACTTTTCACGTAGTAAGACTGGTCTCCCATCCAAGTAGTGACTAGGGCCTACCCAGCTTAGCTTCCAAGATCTGATGAGACCAGGCTAGGCTGGGCCATCCAGGTTGGGTGTGCAAGTGCCCAGTTCCCTGGGGGAAAGGCCGCTTTTGAGGGTGGACTCTGTGGCATCGCACCTCACAGAGCAGCCACATGCCAAACACACCTTCCCCTGCAATCAGATGCCACGCCAGCCTTATATAACTTGATTGCATTAGCCCCATTTCAAGGGCCACAAGGCCATAGACTCTACATTTGGGGATAAAGTACATGTGGCTTCCAGATGCCGAGCCTATTAAATATGACCCACCACTTTTCTTCGCAGCAATGCTGCCTTATACTAGTCCTCTACACTTAACCCCTCCTCTAAATATGTACCCTCCAAGTGCTGGCTAAACACATGGCCTCACACACACACACCCCGCCTCTGCACAACTGCTGGTTTGTCTGCATGGCACCAATGCACAGAGAAAATGTCTGTGCATATGCTCCCTCCCTGTGATCAGTGTCCTACTTACACAATGCTATCAGTTCCAGAGAGGGAGTATACTTGTGGATACTTCTTAATATATCAGTACCATGTTCATGAGCTGGTAATCAAATCATGCAGAGGCAGGGGTGAGCAGTGCACTCACACTCAGTCTCCTTCTCTGCGCTTTGAGTCCATGTGCAGAGGGATCATGTGTAAGGATCAGACCAGTGGTCTTTCAAGGACAGTCTGGTCTACTCTGACTGGCACGGGCTCTCCACGGTCTCAAGCAGAGGTCTTTCACATCATCTTTTCTACTGGACATGCCGGGGATTGAATCTGGGACCTCATGCATGTCAAGCAGCTGCTCAGCCACTGGGCCAGAGCCCCTTTCTTTATTGAGCTTGGCAAGGTAGCAGGCCCTGCTCCAGTGACAAAGTGTCTGGAACAAGGGAATAAACAGGCAAGTTTAGCAGATGTGTGAGCGCAGCAGCAGGGTGAGGAAGCCAGGGCACAATCCTCTCAGCCACTGAACCAGAGCCTCTCTCCCTATTCAGCTTTGCAAGGTAGCAGGCACTGCTTCAGTGATGAAGTGTCTGGAATGAGGAAATAAACAGGCGAGTTTAGCAGACGTGTGAGTTCAGCAGCAGGGTGTGGAAGCCAGGGCACTAGTCTCTCCACATCCCTGAAAGGGTAAGTAAAACTTCCACAACCAAATCCACATAAATAGGAAGGGTTTGTTAAAAGGGGGGATTAAGAAGGGGGGGAAACAAATATAAATTATGAAGGCAGAATGCCAGCACAGGGTTGGGGGGCTATCCAGTGTATTGCACTGAGTATAACATCTATGATTGTCAGCTGGACAGAACGTGTCTGGGGAATTATAGGTTTCTATATACAAATGCTAGAGGTGTCCAAGGTAAAATGCGGGAGCTAGAATGCTTAGTATCACAGGAGAACATAGACATTGTGGGCATTTCAGAAACTTGATGGGATGAGGATAATCATTGGGATACAGTGATTCCTGGGTATTAATTATATTGGAAGGATAGGGAGGGAAGGGAGTGGCTCTGTATGGCAGAGAGGGTATATAGTGCAGTAAAATTGAGAATGTAAGTGAAATAGATTCACATACAGAAACTCTATGGGTGGAAATAATGTGCCCAAAAGGAAACTTGACTCTGGGAGTTTATCGCCCATCAGATCAAAGGTTAGAAGACGATTTTAAAACAGCAAAAGAATTAAGGAAAGCAGCTAGATGAAATAACTGTGCCATAATAATTGATTTTAACTACCCACACATTGATTGGGTCAATATGTGCTCAAGTCAGGAGACAGAGATTGCATTTCTAGATATTCTCAATGACTGTGCCATGGAACAGATGGTCATAGAACCTACCAGGGGAAAGGCAATCCTGGACTTGGTCCTATGTCATGTCCAGGACCTGCTGAGAGATGTAACTGTGATAGTACCAGTTGGGAATAGTGACCATAATGCTATTAAGTTTAACATTTAGGTAAAAAGGGAGTTGCCCCAAAAGACCAACACAACCACATTTAACTTTAGAAGGAGTAACTTCTCTCAAATGAGGGAGCTTGTGAAGAAGAAACTGAAAGGAAAGGTAAGGATGGTCAAATCCCTTCAGGAAGACTGGAGACTATTTAAAAATACAATCCTAGAAGCTCAGATAAAATGTAAACCTCAGGTTAAGAAAGGTACAAATAGGTGTTTAAAAAGGTCTGCATGGTTAATGAACAAAGCAGTAAAAGGTAAGAAGGATTCCTTCAAGTGGTGGAAGGCTAGTCTGAGTGAACTAAATGAAAGGGAACACAGGCTTTGACAAATAAAATACAAGTCGATCAGACATATTGAGGAATTGTCCTGGTTCCGGGGTCCTGGGACGTAACCCACACCCCGCAGGGACCCCAACGACCACCAAGTCACCTAGGAGACCCACAGACCAGGAATTTTTTTTTGCCTCACAACTCCGGACCCTGTTGGCGCCGCCGGCCAGCACGACCACGGAGCAAAGAGCCTCAAGGAGCAGCAAGAGAGGCCGACAGTGCCTGGGAGAAGATGACGACGGACACACGAACGCATGAGACCCTGCATGCTGGAGGTGGCGTCGTGGCCCCAGGCCGACAGGACCGCCGCCGGCATAGCTCTGACCACACCCAGGCCATAAGGATGGCGTCGGAGCTCATCATAGGGGGCGGGGTTGGGAGGAACCACAGGGAGGCGGGACTGGGAGGCGGTGCTGGGAGAGAGAGATGGGTATAAAGGAGAGGGAAGCAAAGGGGCCGGGGAGGAAGGATGTGCTCAGAACTACCTGACGCTGGCAAAGAGAGAAGGAGTCCAGGGAGGATGCTGAGAAGCTGGGAAGCCGATGCACGAAGGTAGAGGGACCTACGGAGTTCCATTAAACTCCGTCCCCTACCCATCTGAGGCCCCAGCGCTCCCCTTCTTCTTTAACAGGCCTCAACTTCCAGAGCCATCGGACCTCCCCTGCCTTGGGACGCCACGGGAGGAGCTGCGCCTGGAGCCCAGGGCGGGCTTGACAGGAACATATTAGAAAAAAAATAAAATAAATAAAAACAATAATAAAAATTTCTTCAAATACATTAGTAGCAGTCAGGGAGGCAGTGGGCCCCTTGAATGACCAAGGGGTAAAAGGATTACTAAAGGGTGATAGGGAAATGGCAGAGAAGCCATGGAAGATGGAAGGTACTTGCCCGCTCCAGAATCACTGATTTTGGGAGGGGTATTTAAAGACCTGAGTCGGATTTAGGTGACAAGAGAGGAGTTCCTATGATTGAGGGACAAATTAAAAACTGAAAAATCACCCAGCCCAGATGGCATACATCCAAGAGTTCTGAAAGAACTCAAATGTGAAGTTGTGAATCTCCTTACCAAAAAAAATACAATCTATCACTAAAATCTGCCTCCATTCTCAAAGACTGGAAGGTAGCCAATGTAACCTGCATCTTCAAAAAAGGTTCCAGAGGAGATCTGGGAATGTATAGGCTGGTCAGTCTAATGTCGATACTGGGTAAGTTAGTGGAATCCATTATTAAACTTAGAATTAGTAAGCACATTGATGAACAGAAGCTATCGAGGAAGAATAAGCATGGATTTTTTAAGGGAAGATCTTGTCTCACCAACCTTTCACAGTTCTTTGACAGGGTGAACAAGCATGTGGACAAGGGTAACCCAATAGATGTTATTTACCTAGACTTCCAGAAAGCTTTTGATAAACTCTCTCATCAAAAGCTCCTAAGTAAAATTAGAAGTCATGGAATAAGGAGACAAGTCTTCTTGTAGATTAGCCTGGTTAATTCACAGGAAACAGAGATTGAGTATAAATGGGCAGCTTTCACAATGGAAGGTAGTAAACAGTGGGGTACTGCAGGGCTCAGTACTAGGTCTGGTGCTTTTTAACATGTTCATTAATGATTTGGAGTTGGGAGTAAGCAGTGAAGTGGCTAAATTTGTGAATGACATGAAATTGTTCAGGGTGGACCTGGGAGGATTGTGAGGCACTCTAGAGGGATCTGTCAAGGCTGGGCAAGTGAGCATCAACATGGCAAATGAGGTTCAACGTGAGCAAGTGCAAAGTAATGCACTTTGGAGCCAAAAATCCCAACTATAAATACAACAGTGTATACTCAGTGCAGCCTCATTTGGAATACTGTGTACAGTTCTGGTCACTGCACCTCAAGAAAGATATTATAGCATTGGAAAAGGTGCAAAAAAGGGCAACTAAAATGATTAAGGGGATGGAACATCTTCCCTATGAAGAAAGGTTAAAGAGGGTAGGGCTCCTTAGCTTGGAGAAATGATGACAAAGGGGTGACACGATAGTGGTTTACAGAATTATGCATGGGATAGAGAACGTAGAGAAAGAGGTACTTTTCTCCCTTTCTCACAATACGAGAACTCATGGGCACTCAAGGAAATTGATGAGCAGTAGGTTGAGAACAAATAAAAGGAAGTACTTCTTCATCCAAAGAGTAATTAACACATGGAATTCACAGCTGCAGGAAGTGGTGGCAGCTACAAGCATAGACAGCTTCAAGAGGGGATTGGATAGACCTATGGAGTAGAGGTCCATCAGTGGCTATTAGCTGCTATTATGCCTGTATTCTTGGTGCTTGGGAAGCCACAGTGGGAGGGCTTCTGGAGTTTTGGCCTCACTGGTGGACCTCCTGATGACACCTGGGTTTTGGCCACTGTGTGATACAGATGGTTGGACTAGATGGGCCATTGGCCTCATCTAGCATGACTTCTCTTATGTTCTTATTGCAGAATGCCTTGGGATTAGAGGTATATTTTGCTTTAAGAAATGAACAAGATTAGACGCTCAAAATGCTGATGGCTGGTGTGTCACCCAATCCCTACCCTGCAGGCTTGTGTTTCCCACCTGTGCTCTAATATAAAAGTAGTCACTTTCCTCTTCAGCCAATAAAGCATCACCTTGGGATCATTACATCATCAGAGCCACCTTTCACTAGCTGGCCATCTTCTAAGGACAGCCCATAAAAGGTCTGAAAAAAATCTAGCCACTTCCTATGAGTCCCTCCGGTTTGACCACACAGGAACGTGCCGTTTTGGTTTTGCAGTTGCTTCAGTTTCCCCAAATGCAGAAATCTCTTATTAATCCTTAACCTTTGCCGGGGAACGAATGTGTAAATAAATACATAAGCATGCCGCTGAGACACTCAGCCTCATTCACAAAAAATAAAAGGGAACAAAATCAATTCTTGCCGATGCTGCTGCACGGAATAGATTACAGGAGATTCGAAGCTGTGGTGACCAGAGAGGAAAATTCTACAACTAATTTCTTTATAGAGAAAGGGGCTTTGCTGTAACATAAGGAACAGTTCTTTCCCCTTAGTTGATTAGGCTAATTGCTGGCTAGGAGGGGGGGGGAGAGGGAGAGAGGGAGGGAGAGAGAGAGAGAGAGAGAGAGAGAGAGAGAGAGAGAGAGAGAGGATGCTTAAGACACAGGTTGGTTCTGCCTGTTTTTATTTTTTTACCAATCTATTTCAGTGGCTTCCAAAAATAGACGATTAAAAGCGTTAAGCGAATCTTGCTTGTAAGTGCGTGTGTGTGTGTTTTCTTCAGTCATCGCTGTTTGCATTTCCAGTTTGTCTGGGGTTTTTTTTAAAAAAATAATAAAATCCATTTCACGAAATGATTTACAAAATCATCTGACACACACACACACACACAAATCCTTTGCATTCTTAAGTCAGGTGGTTATGTAACTTTTCACAGAGAGAGAGAGAGAGAGAGAGAGAGCACAAGATAGATGGAAATTTCTGGAAGATTATATTCCTTGCTTAACTTTTCTTCTTATTCTGCTGCCCCCCCCCCCTTCTCCCTGGGAGTGTCTGACTAGTTCTGCAGCTTGGCAGAAAAGCCAGACATTACCTCATAGCTGCGTCCAGACAGACAGCCCCGTTTGCTGTGCCAGGCAACCACTGCGGATGCGCACAGCTCAGGCCTTCCTTGACTAGCACTCCCCCCCCCCTTTCAAGAGTCCTGAAGTGTTTTGTTCAAGGTGGGCTGCTGGCGGGGGAGGGCTTGCTTGTGCAAATGAGCTTGCGTGGTGGGTGGGGGCTGTGGGTCAGGGAAGGGGTTTAAAAACAGAGCGGGGTGAAGGAAGCGAGAGAGATAATGGAAGGCGAGACAAAAGCGACGTGAACGCGTGTTATCAGTGGAAAACAGGAACCTGACCTTTTTTTAAAAAAAAAAAATCATTTTCCTTGTAACACAGCTTAAAAGGTCAGACGGAACCAAAGAAAGGGAAAACAAAAGGAAAGAGCGGTAGTACGCATCAGCACAATCTTAAATTCAACGGTTAATTATTTCTTTCCCCTGCTTCATGGTGTGAAGGGACTTCTCTCCCCCTCCTCGGAACCAGGGCCCTCTATTATTTCAGAGAAAATCTTCCATTCATCAAGGTCTTTTGAGGAAGGGAGAATGTTTGCAAACACGAACGGCTAGGATTTCTCTTCCTTTTCCAGCCAAATATTGATCTGAGATTCCTTTTGCTTCCCTAGGCCTGCGTGCTGTATACAATAGCAGTCCCAGTGATATCCTGCAGACAGCTGCTGGAATACAACCAGGTTCCTTTTAGGGACACCATACTTCTTTCTTTAATAAACGAGGGGGAAACCACAGTATATACTTGTGATGAAGGGCTGCGGTGCTCTCAAATAAAGATAATCCATTCCATTTCAACACTGTGAAAATGTCCTAGAACAAGTGATAACTGTTAAAGTAAAAGTCACACTTTAAAAAGGGATGTGTGACAGCTCTTAGTCACACATGTAACTACAAAAGAGTGTCCCCAGTTGCATTGGTATTCAGTGCCACCTTCAAGATGGATGAGAATTACGGTTTGGGGGTTTTTGGGGGGGGGGGGTTAAGCAGGTTTCTGGCCCTCATGGCTTCGAAAACATTTCTGTCAAAACACACACTGCTGTTGACTGTATTTAAGACAGGAGTTAAGAGCCTTTGGTGTAGTGGTTAAGAGCGCGGACTCTGATCTGGGAGAACTGGGTTTGATTCCTCATTCCTCCACATGCAGCTGCTGGTGTGACCTTGGGTCAGTTAAAAGATTTTTCAGAGCTGTTCTCTCAGGAGCAATTCTTGAGAGAGCTCTCTCAGCCCCACCTATCTCACAAGGTGTCTGTTGTGGAGAGGGGAAGAGAAAGGGGTTGTAAGCTGCTCTGATACTCCTTCAGGTAGTGAAGGGCAGGCAATAAATCCAATCTCCTACTACTCTTCTTCTTCTTCTTCTTCTTCTTCTTCTTCTTCTTCTTCTTCTTCTTCTTCTTCTTCTTCTTCTTCTTCTTCTTCTTCTTTCAGCTGGGCTTTAGCTGGGGGGGAAATAGCTGAGAAACATAACAATCTGTGTGGAGGGGGGTCAGTTTTGAAGGTCTGTGCTGGACACATTTGGGGACTGAATTTGGCCCGGCCAGATATTCAGTGGCCTGATTCATTCTAAAGGAGACAAGTCAGTCCCCTGGTTGGGGTGGGGCATCCTCTGCCTCTAGGTCTTGTTGTCTGCCACCATTTCAAGAGGCAGCAGGAGAAATTAAAAACAAAAAAGCAGCATCTCGTATAGTGTTACATCACTTCTGGGGAAAACCCAGAAGTGACAGAGGGTAACTCTAGGAATTGCCAGAAACTCTATGGTTTTGCCATGGAATTTCCAACAGTTCTTAGAGCTACCCTCTGCCACTTGCAGGTTTTCCCTGGATGTGACGTAACGATGCACCTCTAAACCTCTCATTGTTGCCAGGCACAGTCTGACAACCTTACTCTAATGGCTGCATTTTTGCTGTGAGCAATGGAGCTGCCTGATACTGAGTTATACTACTTGTACAGCCCACTCAGTACTGCTTACTCTGGCAGCAGCTCTCCAGGGTCCCAGACTGAGAAAGGTCTTTCCTTACACCTGCTGCCTTTCACTAGAAATGTCAGGGACTAAACCTGGAGCCTTCTGACTTCAAAGCATGCGCTCTGCCACGGAGCCACGGGCCCTTCTCAAAGTGCTACTTCTTCTATCACATGTCATTTTATTTTACTTTGTGAGCTTGCTAATTGTAAAGCCTCTGGGAGTGGGTCATGCCACCCCTGTTTCGCCGCACATGCCTTTGATTCTTTATAGCACAATTACGGTGGTAATAATCCTTCCAAGGAAACGTGAACTCCAAAGCCTCTCTTCAGTAATAAAGGCAAAATGACAAGGCTATTCAGTGATACTGACGGTCCCCACGGACATTACCAGAAAGACATGCTCTCCTTGGGAAGGGGATGCTGCTAGCAGGTCTTTAATATTGAACAGTGATGGTAAAAGGGAAGTCCTGTTTCTTTGAACCTTCTGACAGGAGGGCGAAATCGGTTTAACTTTAGGCCAAACTGAAATTCAAGATGTATGAATCAAACTGTCTACGAGAGTTAAATAAATGAATATATAGATATAGATATAGATATAGATATATAGATATATATATACTGATAAAGGCTACCAGAATGAGAAATGGGTTAAAACAATGTGAATACAAAGAGCACCTAAAACATCTTAACAGCTGTCTCTAAGCCCCATTCTAGAACTAAGGTCATGTGGTTTAAGGGCAACTCCACAAACTACTACTTCCCTAACACCATCTCCCTTATAAATAAAAGCTGAATGGTCGTGGCACTTCTCTAGAACATTCCACACGCTCCAAAATCAGTTCGCTCTCTGATCTGTCATTCAGAGGGTCTCCCTATCCACTGGCTGCTTTGCCTGAGTCCTGCCTCCAACATTCTAAACATTTTGCTCTCTCCCCCCCCCATAGCCAGTCAGAACACAGAGGTTATTTGCATATGCAGCCTCATTGGCCTTTGCCTCGGAATACAGAGGTCATTTGCATATGCGACTTGATTGGCTTTTGCCTCTAACATTCTAAACAGTTTTGCTGTTCTGAAGTAAAATGTGTCCAATCTCCAGGTGAGGGCTGGAGATCACTCAGAATTACAACTGCTTTCCAGATGGCAGAGATCAGTTCCCCTGGAGAAAATGGTGGGCTCTGTATCCTTATATGCTGCTGAGGTGACCCCCATATGACAGCCAATGTGACGTCGCAGTCAGGGCTTCAGAGCACGGGAGAGGCTGCAGGTGTG
>NW_015168186.1:0-1518 GCF_001447785.1 Gekko japonicus | reverse complement strand
ATTACAACTGTTCTTTAGGTAGCAGAGATCAGTTCCTCTGGAGAAAATGGTGATCTCAGTGTCATTATACCCTGCAAATTGACACTGAGAGTCCAAGGCCAGGGCACCAGCCCAGAGCCTCTTTCTAGAGGCTGTTGTATTTATTTCCACAACGGTTTGCTCAGCAGGATTGCCTTAGCACTACTGCTGGCCCAGCATCCCCGATGCCTTTAAATACAATCCCACCAACACCAGATAGGCCGATGTCTGTCAGGTGTAGGAGTAGGGCCAGGGTATGAATGTTTATGAGGAGATAGTAAAGGACATTTCTAGGAGCCATTTCGATGTGAGCTTCCCTCATGAACCTGAAGAAATGTCTACCACATCACCACTCCCTCACACCAACTCCCCCTCACACCTCTCACCTCTTACTACCCCCAAGAAAGCTCCTGGCAAATGTTGAGCCAGATACACCAACACTACAAGGAGGAGGCAACTTAGGAATGCAGCAAAGACATTTGCACATAGTACTCCTGCAGTGCACTGAGCTGCACAGGCCAAGTACCAGCAAGATCACCCTGAGGTGCTCAGAACAACACAGGGCGATTTCTCACTAGACAAACATGTCAATTTCACACCCGAAGCTGCGGGGCTGCATTTTGACTTGCAGCTTCGCCCGATTTCCTCCGCAGTTTCGTGATCCTCAAAAACCAGGATCACGAAACTGCGGAGGAAATCAGGCGAAGCCTCGGGTGTGAAATTTACATGTTTGTGTCGAGGCAAACGGCGGCTGCGCTGCGAGGCAGCTCTAGTGAGAAATCGCCCACGGTCTCCATCTGAGCATAACAATCCAGGAACACAAGTAGAGAGGCCATCACTTTCGTGGAAGGTAGCAGGAGTTGACTTAACAGACAACTGCTTCTTAAATGGACAGTTCTATGTGGCCTGCTCCAGAGTGAGCTCATCAAGCAGCCTGGTGATCCTAGCACCTGAGGGCAGAACCACCAATGTGGTCCAGAGGGAGGTCCTTTAGTAGAGGAAAAAAAGTATGTATGTCTCACTTCATTTCTTACACTACAATCTTCTCTGTTAGAATTCCTACAACAAATGTCAGATTTCAGATTTCACATCGTCAGTAGTATAACTGGATTTACGGAACTTAAATGCCGTAGTGAAGCACAGGTAGCAGGCTCGTTAGATATAAAGGAACATCTCTATATTATAAATTATATCACTACAATAAGAACATAATAAGAACCCTTTACATTCAGAGCAAAAGTCCATCCAGAACAGAGAAACTCATTTGCTATGAGGGCCAAGCGAACCCAATTAATGATATTATTTTTACCCAAAATGCAAATATGCTTAAAACAATTACTAACAGTATTCCCTTACAATCTCTCCCTGATGCCCACCCTCCCACTTCCACCACCACCACCACCCATTACTCATTGGCGTTGGGATAGTCTATAGGGAGGGTTCCACGGTGATAAATAGGTAAATAGGTATGGCTACAGTGGGAAGGTAACAGTGTTCCGT
>NW_015168185.1:47217-68461 GCF_001447785.1 Gekko japonicus | reverse complement strand
CTCCTCCTCCTCCTTCTTCTTCTTCTGGATGTTCAGAAGTAGTTAGAAGCACACAGATGTGGGTTTCCTCCCTCCTTTCTTTTTTTCCTGTCTCCAAAACCACCACACAAATTGAGCCTCTGAAGCTGGCGGGGTGCAGGTTGAAAAAGAGAAGGAGACAGAGAGAGAATCCCGGCCCCCTTCTCAAGTATCCGTCCTTTTAGCGTTCGGCTGTTCTATTGAAGGACTCACCTCGGTCCCTCTCCATTTCTCGGCACCCTGTTTGTCCTCGTCTGGTGAGGGAAGGGGGAGAGATAAAAAGGACTGAAAGCAAATGGTAATCAGGGACGAGACGAAACCATTCCCGCCCGAACCTTCCCCCCCAGCCCCGCAAGAGAATAAATTATACATGCTGATTTCATCCTCCTCTTATCTGGCGGGTTAAGAGTCTGCGCATGGAGAGACCCATTCAAGTTTAGTCTTTGTGCACTCTCTCTTTGAGGGCCTTTGGACACCGCAAAACCGCTTCTCGAGTTTTGGGCCTTCATTGTGTACCAGGCCTTTGGCCAGTCAGTGGTGAGCAGGCCTCCCACTGGCTAGGCCTCATTCTGCTCATTCAGAGCGGGGCTCCAGCCATCAAACGTACCGTTTCCCCTCCCCTAGTTGCTGGATCTTGCGCTCCTGTGTTTGAAAGAACCACTCGACGGAGACACGACAGGAAGCTTGGCGAGGGAATAAGGCCATGCGTACCCCGGAAGACGCAGCCAACTCCTCTCCAGACAGTTGGTGAAAAGGCCTGGAATGAAGTCGAGGGCAACTGAAGGCCTTGAAATTTGACCCTGGGCCAAGAACGGAGGCCTCAGGCTCAGACTCCCGTTTCAGAAGGCTTCCCCCCCTCATGGACACATCAGCTGCCCCAGGATAATAAACGGCTGGATTTTCCAGCCATCTGAGCATGGCTCTCGCTCGTGCCAGCAGGAGCGTATGAGTCCGTGCTTGTGGCAGCAGAAGCCAGAGATATTTCTGTAGCCAAGAAGATCCCCCGTGAGACGTGACTCTCTGCACATCCTGACCGTGTGGGCAAATTCTAAACCATGGGTTGGCTGCCACGTTCCAGTCGTCTTTCTCTTCCTTACACTACAGTCTTTCCCTGTTGTTACGTTTTGAGGCATCTGACTATGTATGAGAAGAGAAGAGATTGGATTTATACCCCGCCCTTCACTCGGAGTCTCAGAGCGGCTTACAAAAGCCTTTCCCTTCCCCTCCCCACAACAGACACCCTGTGAGGTAGGTGGGGCTGCTGAGAGAGCTCTTGACAGAAACTGTTTTTTTCCAAGAACAACTCTTATCAGAACTATGGCTTCCCCAAGGTCATCCAGCAGGTGCAAGTGGAGGAGTGGGGAATCAAATCTGGTTCTCCCTGATTAGAGTCCGCATAATGCCCCTGTATAAATCTATGGTGCGGCCTCACTTGGAATAGCGTGGACAGTTCTGGTCACCGCACCTCAAAAAAAGTATTATAGCACTGGAAAAGGTGCAGAAAAGAGCAACTGAAATGATTAAGGGGACGGCACACCTCCCCTATGAAAAAGGTTAAAGAGGTTAAGGATCTTTAGCTTGGAGAAACCACGACTGAAAGGTGACATGATTTGTTGTTGTTCAGTCGCACAGTCGAGTCCGACTCTTCGCAACCCCATGGACCAGATCACGCCAGGCCTTCCAGTCTTCCGCCGTCCTCTGAAGTTGGCTCAATTTCATGTTCGTTGCACCTATGACACTGTCTAACCATCTCATCCTTTGCCATCCCCGTCTTCTGTTACCTTCAATCTTTCCCAGCATCAGGGTCTTCTCCAGTGAGGGCTCCCTTCTCATTTGGTGGCCAAAGTATTTGAGCTTCAGTTTCATTATCTGGCCTTCCAGGGAACAGTCAGGGTTGATTTCTTTTAGGATTGACTGATTTGATCTCCTGGCAGTCCAAGGGACTCTCAAGAGTCTTCTGCAGCACCATAGTTCAAAAGAATCTATTCTTCGGATGATAGAGGTCTACAAAAGTATGCATGGGATAGAGAAGGTAGAGAAAGAAGCACGTTTCTCCCTCTCTCACAGTGCAAGAACTCATAGGCTTAGAACTTTTTCACCCAAAGAGTCATTAGATGAAAGAGTCATTAGAGTCAAAGGAAGTACTCTTTCACCCAAAGAGTCATTAACACATGGAATTCACTGCTGCAGGAAGTGGGAGCAGCTACAAGCATAGGCAGCTTCAAGAAGGAATTGGATAAACATCTGGAGCAGAGGTCCATCATTGGCTCTTAACCACAAGTTATAGATGGAACTCTATGTCTGGGGCAGTGATGCTCTGTATTCTTGGTGCTTGGGGGGGGCACAGTGGGAGGGCTGCTGGAGTTCTGGCCCCACTGATGGACCTCCTGATGGCACCTATCTGATACATGTGCCACGAGTCCAGCCCACGGTATGAAGTAACGCCTCCCTAGTGTGCATATTACAGTTTCATGTGCCTTGGGGTGCTACATCCCAGCCAAATGATGAGGGAACTAGTCATGGTGATTGGTTGGGAGGCCCAGAATGGCGAATATCTGGACTAGATGGACCACTGGTCTGATCCAGCCGGGCTCTTCTGATGTTCTTATCAGGGGAAGGCCTCGGCCTTCTTGCTCTGTTGTTGGCTGTCCAGAGGAACTGGTTGGCCACTGTGTGAGACAAGATGGTGGACTAGATGGACCACTGGTCTGATCCAGCAGGGCGCTTTGGTTCTTCCCACCCCATGTACCATTTTATCTTCATAACAACTGTAAGGTGCAAGTTAGGGTAAGAGTGAGTGGTTGGCTCAAGGTCAACCAGTGTATAACCTCTACACATGAAGCTGCCTTACATTGTATCAGACCCTTGGATCCATCAAAGTCAGTGTTGTGTACTCAAACTGGCAGTGGATCTTCAGGGTTTCAGGCAGAGGTCTTTCACATCCACAACTACCTGGTCCTTTGACATAGAGGTGTCGTGGATTGAACCTTGGACCTTCCGCGTGTCAAGCAGATGCTCAGAGTTGAGTTCTTTGCACTTAGATCAGCGTGGTCTGATGCTCTCAACTATATACAACGCTGGCATTGCCCGTCCCGCTTAGGTTTGTATTCGAACCAATAAATGTTTGGTAACTGGTTCCATACACCCCTGAGAAGTGGTTTGTTATTGGTTTGCATGGGAAAAAGTTAAACACGATTTATCTTGCGGTGGCGACTTGTATAGTAGAGGGGGGAGAGGAACGGGTCTGATTGGTTATAATTAAATATCAGCCATAACTCACGTTCCCTTACAAAACATGCGTGAAATTAAAAGAATACCAGATCGCTTAAAAGTGTATTTGTACGACGTTTTAATTTGAACTGTTTAATTACAGCGGATTGCACTGTTAACCCCTAAAGCCTTATACCATTATCCTACCTGCTGATTAAGAGAGTAGAGAACAGAGGCCTGGTAGAGCTAACAAAATATGTGGAAATAATTCAAGACGTTATTTCACATACGCATTGGGTTACCAGCAGTCTTCTCGCTAAGCTGTGTTTGGTGTAGTGGTTAGGAGTGCGGACTCTAATCTGGGAGAACCGGGTCTGATTCCCCACTCCTCCACTTGCAGCTGCTGGATGACCTTGGGTCAGTCACAAGTTCTCTCGGAGCTTTTCTCCCAAGGGCAGTCCTCAGAAGAGCTCTCTCAGCCCCACCTACCTCACAGGGTGTCTGTTGTGGGAAGGGGAAGGAGTTTGTAAGCCACTCTGAGACTCCGAGTGAAGGGCGGTGTAGAAATCCAATCTCCTCTCCTTCTTCTTCATGTGAGCGGCCGTTCATTAACACAGGAGGACCCGCTCAGCAGCAGTCTGGAGCCGCGCAGGGTCTTGTACTGCCCCTTGCCCATTTTAAGTTTACAGCAGTTCTATCTTGCTCCGTTCAGTATGGAAAAAATAGTAGAGGGAACATTGGTTACCCGATGTCCTCTTTTTTTAGAGGACATGTCCTCTTTTTTTGGTGTCCTCTTTTGGGCTCTCTATTTTAAAAAAAGGATGAAAGTGTCCTCTTCTGGGGTTGTAAGGTTAGGAATGTTCCTAGTTCGTATCAGTGATCACAACTTAAATATCAGGGGTATTTAAAATGAGATTTATCATAGCGATTGGTTGTTTGAGGTAGTCAGACGGGAAATATGTCCTCCTTTTTTTTTTGCTTTTTGAAATATGGACGCCGTACATGCACATGAGTCATTCTAAGAGGGGGCCAGTGAGTGGACCACAACTTCAGACGTCTTAGTCGAAGCATTATGATAAACGGGAGGCCTGAGTTTTTTCTTGGGCTGTACTCGGATGCGGTGGCTCAAGTGGTTAAGATGCTGAACAGCAGGCTGTGGGAGGTCGGTAGTTCAGCAGTTCGAGACCCGAGTGCCGCATGACAGAGTGAGCTCCCGTCTCTAGTTCCAGCTCCTGCCAACCTAGCAGTTCGAAAGCAATAAATTGCAAGTAGATAAATAGGTACCACTTCAGTGGGAAGGTAACAGCGTTCCGTGCGCCTTGGTGCTTAGTCATGCCGGCCACATGACCACGGAAACGTCTTCGGACAGCGCTGGCTCTTCGGCTTTGAAATGGAGATGAGCACCGCAGCCCTAGAGTCGGATTCGACTGGCTGTCGAGCAAGGGAACCTTTACCTTTACTCAGATGTCACGACAAACTGGTTTATTGTTATGGGAGTGAATCTTGGAATTCTCTGGACTTAGATGTAGCCCTGACTCCCTTTCTGGGAACTGGAGACTTCTGCATACTGAAAAAAACCATACCTTGTTCTTTCAAATGAATTTGACAAAATCATAGAATCAGAGAGTTGGGAGGGTCCACAGAGGTTTGCTGTTTTGCAAAGGTTTGCGGACTCTAATCTGGGAGAACCAGGTTTGATTCCCCACTCCTCCACTTGCAGCTGCTGGATGACCTTGGGCAAGCCATAGTTCTCTCAGAGGTGTTCGGGAAAAAGAGCAGTTTCTGTCAGAGCTCCCTCAGCCCCGCCTACCTCACAGGGTGTCTGTTGTAGGGAGGGGAAGGGAAAGGAGTTCTTCTTCTTCTTCTTCTTCTTCTTCTTCTTCTTCTTCTTCTTCTTCTTCTTCTTCTTCTTCTTCTTCTTCTTCTTCTTCTTCTTCTTCTTCTTCTTCTACCAAAGCTGATGACCAGCCCTGGAACTTGCATAGCCCCAGTTGCTGAGAGGTTCATGTCCATAGGTTGTCAATCACAAAGAAATGTAAAGGATTCTTATGGTGATTCATTCGGTGTCTTTGTTTGGTAAGCCGGGCTGCCTATTGAAAACGTTAATCTTGATCTTTCTGCCTCCTCGCCTCGACTCCTGGTCTCCGGAGTGCAGGTATTGTTGCGTTTCTGTGCCCTTTCCTTTCCCACCTTTGCTCTTCGCTGCTGTCTGTGTGACAGGGGGACAAGAATGCCTGCAAATAGATCCCCCCCCCCATGGTAATCGCGGCATTAACATACGAATGCCAGAGACCTTTATGTTCCTGGAGAGCCTTTCCATCTTCCAACCTACGGAAGGTGAAGAGAGGCGGCCGAGTTTTTTTTAAGACGCTGAAGAGTCCCCGATGTGTTTAGAAACCTAGCATTTTACACATAAATAACTGTCTCGCTTGGGCCTATCAAAGTTTTCAGAGGCAGATGAGATTATTCACGGCCTGCGAATTGAAGGGGGAAAAAAAATATTCTGACATCAACTTTTCCTCTGTAAAATGAGCACAAGAGAGGTGGGGAGGGAATGGAAGCTGAAGCTTTAATCTTACCAGCTTCTTAAAGGGATAGTGAAACTCGAAGTAGCGGCCTAAGGAAATCGGAGCCATGACCCGGATAGCCCCGGACTAGCTCAATCTTGTCAGATCTCAGAAGCTAAGCAGCGTCAGCCTTGGTCAGTACTTAGATGGGAGACTGCCAAGGAAGACCAGGGGTGCGATGCAGAGGCAGGCAAGGGCAGACCACCGCTGAATGTACCAACCAGGGTACCAACCAGGGCGACAACGCTTAGCTGCTGAGTTTCGATGAGGTCTGGCTAGCTTGTGTCATCTAAGTCGGGGTGAAAGCCAGACAGAGGGTGAGTTGGCATTACCTGCCTCTGCGTGGCAACACCCTGGACTTCCTTGGTGGTCTCCCATCCAAGTACTAACTGGGGTCAACACAGTTTCGCTTGTGAGATCTGACACTATTCGGCTAGCCTGGGCCATCTGGGCTGGGGCAAAAGGCAGAGGGGGGTTTGCCATTGCCTGCCTCTGCGTAGCAACCCTGGACTTCCTTGGTGGTCTCCCCTCCAAGTACTAACCAGCCCTGATCTAACTTAGCTTCTGAGATCCTGACAAGATCGGGCTAGCCTGGGCCATCCACGAGCGCAGAACACAGGAAGGGTTGGTTTGCCATTACCTGCCTCTGCATAGCAACACCCTGGACTTCCTTGGTGGTCTCCCATCCAAGTACTAACAAGCCCCGACCCAGCTTCTGAGATCTGATGAGATCAGGCTAGCCTGGACTATCCAGGTCAGGGTGTTGCATGCTTAAGACATCAAAAGCCAAGGTCATTGTGCCTGGCAGTCACCAGTAGGCTGCGTTCAACTTGGTAGGTCAGGCATTGGCTGTGATGACATGGGCACAGGCAGTTTGGCCTGACACAGCCACTCCTCCCCTCTGGATCAAATGGGTGCAGTCAGACAGCCACATCTATCAGGCATTCCCCAGCCATTCTTATCCTGTCACAGGACGACTTGGAGCTGGGTTAAAAAGGCACCACACCACAAGTGATGTTTTCGGTTCCCTGCGCAGTCATCACGCATGGCCAGATTTCTGGACGCAGGGCAGCACACGCAGAACGGATTTGGCAGTCTGAACCTGCAGATCCGTCCTGCCACTAGGGAGGCGGCTTTAAAAAAAAAAACTGCGCATGTGCGCATATGTGTGCCAATGTGTTCCTATGCATGCGCATGAATTTTGGAAATTTTTTGGCAGCGTGCTCCATGGCTGAGGTGCTGCAATAATGTGGATACTTTACCATGGGATGTCTCCATGGGTAACCCTCAGCAGGGTGTGCTGTGTGGCTGACATGCCCCACAGCACTTTAAACCGATTCAATTAGAGACGGCACCATATCGCGCCAGGCCATCAGTGTGGACACGCCCATTGTGTAGGCCTGAGTGATGCTGTAGAGCATATCCCTGGGGCTGAGGCAGGAGAATTTCCTGGTGAATTCTGCTGAGGAATGTGGAAACCCTAGCCCTTTTCCCCCCATCGATGTTTCTGCCTTCCTACATTCTGATGTTGCGCTTTTGGGAAACTTCTCTATGAGAGCCTATCTGTGGCTTCTGACTGTCGGTGGTGGACGGTGGTGTCAAATCGCAGCAGTCTTAATGGCGACCCCGTAGGCATATTTGGTCCAACTAACATAGTAGCAACCCTTGTAGGTGCTTTCTAAAACTTAGGAGACCTGGCCCATATAAAACCTGAATAATGTTTTCCTGTTAAGAAACTGCTATGAGTCTTCCGGTATTGGCTTGTAGCTCCTGAGGAAGGACCTGAAGTCCGAAACACTTATCAATACCTAGGAAAAGTGTTGGACATCTGACTTCATTGTGGACATCTATTCCAGACTTGTTATGAGAGATTGTTATTCTGGACTTTGTTCTTTCCCTTTGGGATATTATGAATGTGTATTTGTGTATTGTCCTATGATGGATTACATGCATTGAATTACTTATTGTATTGGAGTCTCTTTTCTATAGCTCTTTGGTGGGTTGGTCAGTGCACAGTTGTTATTTATTGGTTTCCTTGGTCATTGTTTACTGTGGACAGTATTGTTGTTTTTGTTGACCCCGTAGGGTTTTCAAGGCAAGAGATGAACAGAGGTGGTTTGCCATGGCCTGCCTCTGCACAGAAACCCTGGACTTCCCACCCTGCTTGACTTCTGAGATTGGATGAGATCAGGCTTGCCTGGGCCGTCCAGGCCAGGATAAACAAAATAAGTTGATAGGTGAATGGAGAGAGAATATGAGATATGGTAGAAGTGGAAAGTGCCTTCAAGTCACAGCCGATTATCCCAAAAGATCACGGTAAATCGTCTGGGATTGTATAACGAGAAATGATGCTATGAACAAAGTCAGAACAGATTTTTTCCTTACTTAATGACAAACAATAACTAAGGTCCCTGCCACACGGCAGGGAAAACACTGGCCAAAGTGCGGCTTTTAAAAGCCGCACCAAAAAAGAGATGCCGCGGCAGGATCCCACGATCCCCTGAGCCGCGGCGCCGTTGCTCCCCGGCACGATCAGATGCCGGGGAGGAAGAGACGATTGGGAGGGGGAGGCTGCCGAACTGTGCATGCTTGAGCATGTGCAGTACAGCCGGGGGCCGGGGATGCGCTGGCGAAAAGACGCGCCAGCGATCCCACGGCCGGCAGTGATGCGGCCTTTCGGAAAGAACCACCTAGGTAGGTGGTTCTTTTTTGATGCGGGGTTTGGCCGGGAGGGGCGGATTGAGAAAGGGCTGGGAACGGGCGCAGCACGATTCCCAGATGTTGCTGTGGGATCGCGCCTGTTTGCTGCGGCCCCGATCCGTCCGTCTCCCGGCCCAAAACCTCTCGTGTGGACAGGGCCTAAGTTTACCAAGAGATCCAGTTTGTGTCAAATGGTATTTCTTCCATGAGTGTAATACAGCTAAATGACCTCGAGCCCTAATTAAGGGGAAGCCAAGTCCCACCCTTAAAAGGGCTGCTGGTGCTCCTTTTGGAAGTACCAAGAGACGTCTTAGAAGGTTTTGAATGGCCTCCGAGCTAGAAAATCTCAATACCACACCAATGATCTTATTTGCCGAAGATTTTAAAGACGCAGTGTGAGCATTCCAGCTCAAGGTTTCCCTGAATATTAGACCCAAATATTTATAATTTTTACCCTTGCATACTCCAGGAGTACTTCTTAGGCTTTTTCCGAAAGACCACTACTTTGGTTGTTGAGTAGTTGATGGTAAGCTTTTCTTCTGTATACACCCCATTGTGATAACCTCGTAACAATCTCCAGAGAAGAGATGAACAGAGGTGGTTTGCCATGGCCTGCCTCTGCATAGCAACCCTTCATTTGTGACCTCCCATCCACGTACTAATCAGGACTGACCCTGCTTCTCTTCCAGTTATCCAATGAGACCTACACACTGCGTGCATATTATTACCCGCAGTTGGTTTAATTGCACGTTGTATTTTCTATCCAAAGGCCTAGACATTGCTATAAGCAGTATCGAGACATATGTATCGAGACAATGCTTTTTTTTCTTGCGGATCTGACAGCCGTATTCTCACATTTGCATCCTCATTACTACTTATCTGCAGTAATGAGGATATAAGTTCTGTGCTGGGAGCAGAAAGCCATAGGTGCGAACAGGAGTCCTAATTGTGCCTTGTATCAGTGCAAATCATTAGAACTGGTTCTAGACACCAGTTTGGTATAGTGGATAAGAGTGGCGGACTCTAATCTGGAGAATCGGGTTTGATTCCCCACGCCTCCACATGCAGGTGTGACCTTGGGTCAGTCACGATTCTCTCAGGGCTGTTCTCTCAAGAGCAGTCCTCAAAAGAGCTCTTTCAGACCCACCCACCTCACCGGGTGTCTGTTGTGGGGAGAGGAAGGGAAAGGAGATTGTAAGCCGCTCTGAGACTCCGAGTGAAGGGTGGGGTATAAATCCAACTCCTCCTCCTCCTCCTCCTGCATTTAAAACAATTAATGGAGGATAAGTTTATCAATGGCAGCTAGCCATGGTGACTGAGGGGAACCTCCACCTTCAGAGGCACTAATCCTCTGAATCCCAGAACCAGGAGGCAATGTTAGGGGAAGGCCTTGGCCCCTCTATGCCCTGTTGTTGGCCCTCCAGAGGAACTGGTTGGCCACTGTGTGAGACAGGATGCTGGACCAGATGGAACAATGCTCGTGGGCACTCCATGAAATTGCTGAGCGGTCGGGTTAGAACGGATAAAAGGAAGTACTTCTTCACCCAAAGAGTGATTAACACTTGGAATTCACTGCCACAGGAAGTGGTGACGGCTACAAGCATGGACGGCTTCAGAAGGGAATTAGATAAGCATATGGAGCAGAGGTCCATCAGTGGCTATTAGCCACAAGGTATAGATAGGGACTCTGGGGCAAGTGATGCTCTGCCGTCTTGGTGCTTGGGGGGGTCAACAGTGGGAGGGCTTCTAATGTCCTGGCCCCACTGGTGGACCTCCTGATGGCACCTGGTATTTCTGGCCACTGTGTGATACAGAGTGTTGGACTGGATGGGCCTTTGGCCTGATCCAACATTGGCATCTCTTATGTTCTTATGTCTCTTCTGATGTTCTTATCAGGGGAAGGCTTCGGCCTCTGTGCCCTGTTGTTGGACCCCCAGAGGAACTATTTGGCCACTGTGTAAGACAGGATGCTGGACTACAGGAACCACTGGTCTGATCCAGCAGGGCTCTTCTGATGTTTTTAATAACAGCTGCTGAAGAATAAGAAATTGAGTTTGCCTTTCCCCCCCTCCAGTTTGGTTTTCTGGCCTTACTTTCTTAGGAAAGGTGGGTCATCATAAAGATTTTAATAATAAATAAAAAGGCAGAGGTGTTTCCCGAAAATGAGAACTTTCAGCAAGATGGCAACGTCATCTATTGAAAGAGACATTACACTGGAAAACAGCATGCTGCTAAGTTTTAGCCCACCGCAAATTTGGCGTTCCCTGCAACAGGGGACTCTCTGGAGGAGTTCAACTCCTGGCATCGCTGCACAAAACAAGTCAGCCAACAGGGAATGGAAAGAGCTCTGTGTGTGATCTTGGAGAACTGCTCAGAGAAGAATCAAGATGGGTAGCCATGTTGGTCTGTCTGTAGCAGTAGAAAAGAGTGAGAATCCAGTCGCACCTTAGAGACTAACAAAATTTGTGGCAGGGTGTAGGAGCTTTCGGAAATCACTGCTCACTTCTTCCTGCCACAAATTTTGTTAGTCTTTAAGGTGCAACTGGACTCTTTCTCTTTTCTACTGCTCAGAGAAAGAGGACGACACGTGGCTAGATGGACCATAGCCTCCTGGTAAAGTAAAGGTAAAGGTTCCCTTGCTCAAAAGCCAGTCGAATCCGACTCTAGGGTTGCGGTGCTCATCTCCGTTTCAAAGCCGAAGAGCCAGCGCTGTCCGAAGACATTTCCGTGGTCATGTGGCCGGCATGACTAAACAGCAAGGCGCACGGAACGCTGTTACCTTCCCACCGAAGTGGTCCCTATTTATCTACTTGCAATTTCTTGCTTTCGAACTGCTAGGTTGGCAGGAACTGGAACTAGAGATGGGAACTCACTCCGTCATGCGGCAACTCAGGTCTCGAACTGCTGAACTACGGACCTTCCACAGCCTGCAGTTCAGCGTCTTAACCACTTGAGCCACCGCAGCTCCTTAGCCTCCTGGTAGCCACACGTTATTAGATACTGTCTTAATGTGGTCATTCACTTCCTGGGTGTTCCTGTTCAGAGGGCAAATTGTTACAGTGGTGCATCATGAAGACATAACGCTGCCCCTAAACAATCATATGAGTACATCTCAGTAGGGTCGTCAACTGTCCAGCTGTCCACAGGCATGACCGTTTTCTCCCCTTCCTTCTGCCTACCATACCTTCTTGCACTCTTGTAAGTTCTTCATAGGACCGCATAAAGTTGCCCCATGTCGTACCAGAGTCTGGATCCTCAAGGCATTGGAGAGTGTCAAGTTGTAGAAATCAGAAGTCTGGTAAGAGGCAGGGCTTGGAGCAGGGCCTGCTGGCCACCCTGTGCTTTCTGGTGAGGGTGAGGGCGAGAAGAGGGGAAGGGACTGGGAAAGGCCAGGCAGGGATGAAGGTGTTGCAAAACCCACCTGAGCACGGGAAGCTGCTGTATACTGATTCTGACCATTGATCCATTAAAGTCAGCATTGTCTACTCAGACTAGCAGGAGCTCTCCCAGGGTCTCAGATGGAGACCTTTCCGATCACCCATTGCCTAAACTCTTGCCTGGGGATGCCAGGGAAGTCCAGGCTCAGATGGAGACCTTTCCGATCGCCCATTGCCTAAACTCTTAACTGGGGATGCCAGGGAAGTCCAGGGTAGCTATGCAGAGGCAGGCAATGGAAAGTCACCTTTGTCTTTTGCCCTGACTGGATGACCCGGTTGGCCTGAGCTTGTCAGCACTCGGCAGCTAAGCAGGGTCAGTCCTGGTTGTTACTCGGAAGGGGGACCACCAAGGTCCACAGAGGCAGGTACTTGCAGACCACCTCTGAAGTCTCTTGCCTTGGAAACCCTACAGGTCCATGGCCCCACTGATGGACCTCCTGATGGCACCTGGTATTTTTGACCACTGTGTGACACAGAGTGTTACATAAGAACATAAGAGGCGCCAATGTTGGATCAGGCCAAAGGCCCATCCAGTCCAACACTCTGTCACACAGTGGCCAGAAATACCAGGTGCCATCAGGAGGTCCACCAGTGGGGCCAGGACATTAGAAGCCTTCCCACTGTTGACCCCCCCCAAGCACCAAGAAGACAGAGCATCACTTGCCCCAGAGCCCCTGTCTATACCTTGTGGCTAATAGCCACTGATGGACCTCGGCTCCATATGCTTATCTAATTCCCTTTTGAAGTTGGACTAGATGGGCCATTGGCCTGATCCAACATTGGCTTCTCTTATGTTCTTATGGTTGCCATAAGTCGGCTGTGACTTGACGACACATTCCACTACACCAATTGTGAATGTGCCTCTCTGTGAGCTGCAGAGTGGGTACCACTGGGCTAGAAGGCGGTAAACGGGATAATTAAAAATTGATATTTCTATAATTAGATCTCAACTACTGGCAGTATTGTGGGGAGGGGACTGCAGGAGGCTATAATTTGCACCATGCCCCAAGTTCAACTTCCGTGCGTCCCTGTTCCCAGCTGCAACTTTCTCCACCCAGTACCGGTTTCTGCGCATGCAAGGTGGCTGTTGTCGATATACTTGCTCAGCCTTGCTTGGGAGGCAATTTTGCCATATCAATGATTAATAGCAACATCCAGCAAACGCTCTCTCCCTTCTGGCAGATTGATTTCCCCCAGGCTGTTGTCATTTGGTTTCTACCGTTTGCTTTTTAAAAAAAAAAAGGAAGAAAAGCTGAGCTCTCTTCCATTCGGCGCATCCCAAACAAATTTGGATGCATGCATGAGAAATAAAAAATGGTTTTTCCCCTCGGTCCCTGTTGCTTTATCCTGACTGTGCGAGTTTGTCAGCCTCCCCTCTTTCAGAAAGCGCCAGCCCATTTATAATTATGTTGTTTGTCAAGGATGTTTGTTCACATCTGTCTGTCGGGCAATTTTTATAAATCAATTAAGCCTTCGACAGATAACGCCTGCTGTAGTTTTCCTGGGTTCCCACAGATGTCGCTTAGTCATCAACCAGGATTTTTTTTTCTCTCCCTCCCCATTTTTAAAGAATCCCACTAGCCTTAGCTGTCGGCTGAATCATGCATGTACGCAAAAGCTAATTAAAACGTCTTAAACATTCTCTATGTGCACAATAGATATAAAAAATCTTTCTCTCTCTCTCTCTCTCTCTCTCTCTCTCTCTCTCTCTCTCTCTCTCTCTCTCTCTCTCGTGCATATGTATCAATGCACTCCTGGTTTCCTGGCAACCTATTGGCAAGTACACTAGAGTGCTGTGCACGTGTTTTAAAATAGGAATACAGCACGTTTCTCCATATGTTCTGTTTTGCTAATGCAGGTGATAGCCCTGCGTTAGGAGTATCAGCCGATGGTATCAACCGGAGCATTAAGGCCTCGGTCAGTTGCTCATTCTCCAACGTGATACGCATGCCATCACTTGCCAACACTGTCCTTCTGCTCTCTACCTAACTTTGGGCTGGGAAATTCCTGGATATTTGGGAGTGGGAAGGGTGGTTTTTGGGGAGGGGAGGGACCTCAGTGGGGTAATACTATAGAGCGGGGTGGTGGTGTCAAACATAAAGCCTGGGGGCCAGAACTGGCCCGTCCAGGATTCTAATGCAGTCCACAGGCAACTGCTAAACATTCGGGTTAGAACAGATAAAAGGAAGTAGTTCTTCACCCAAATAGAACTTCACTGCCACAGGAGGTGGCGGCGGCGGCTACACGCATGGACAGCTTCAAGAGGGAATTAAATAAATATGTGGAGCAGAGGTCCATCAGTGGCTATTAGCCACAAAGTATAGATAGGAACTCTGGGGCAAGTGATGCTCTGTCTTCTTGGTGCTTGAGGGGGGCAACAGTGGCTTCTAGTGTCCTGTCCCCACTGCTGGACCTCCTGAGGGCACCTGGTATTTTTGGCCACTTTGTGACACAGAGTGTTGGACTGGATGGGCCATTGGCCTGATCCAACATTGGCTTCTCTTATGTTCTTATGGTATGGATGGAAAGGTACTTCTCCTTTTATAGTATCCCTTGGGAAAAACCTAGTCATGTGTATGATTAAATACATTTATTGGGGCTTTCGTGGGTTCCCCAGTAAATCAATTGCTTTCACTGCTAGGAATCAATTGCATTTGTTAGTATTTTGAGTAAAAAATAATATTGTTATTTATTTATTTGATTTGTATCCCCCCCTCCCAAAGGCTCAGGGCGGCTCACATGCGGCAAAGCCGAGATATAAAATACAATAAAACATATAATAAAAAACAACATTTAAAACCACAGTAATTGGGTTTGCCCGTGTTCTTTATAAAGTTTATATCTCCGGTAGCTGGCATTACATTTTATGGTACACATGGCCTGACCTGACAAAATGACTTTTATGTCAGATACGGCCCTTGTAACGAATGAGTTTGACACCTCTGCTATAGAGCTTTACCCTCCAAAGCAGCCATTTTGTCCAGGGGAACTGATCTCTGTTGTCTGGAGATCAGTTGTATTTTGTAGGAAATCCCCAGGTTCCACCTGGAAGTTGGCAACCCTCTAAAGGCCAGCCACATCAGGAAATAACTTGATCTCGTAATCTGTCTGTATTTCACATTTTTGTCCCACCCATTCTCCAAGACGTTCAAGGCAGCATACGGTCTTCTCCCCTCCCTCGCTTTAGCCTCACAGCAGCCCTGTGAGATAGGTGAGGCTGACACATCTTGTGGCTCCAGACCTCTGGAATCCTAATGCACTGGTTATTGAATGTCCCATGTTGACGATTGTGCTGACTCGCTGTGTGTAATCTGCCTTGAGTCCCTGTGAGAAAGGCGGACTACAGTTACCATAAATAAATAAATTGGAACCTTCCAAAACTATAGGGAGATCAGTTCCATCTTCCAAGCCCATTCGGCTACCGAGCCGAATGCCAACGTTATTCAACACCGAAGCTTTGAAAGGAGGCTTCGGTGGAGGGCTACTGAACTAGAATTTGGTGTCCAGTTTCGTTGTGTTTGCTTAGGACTCAGCTGGGACCAGATTTTCGTTTCCACTTCCGTTAAAGGCGTTAGCGCAACAAATTTAGGAAGATTGTGATGTTGCCAGTTAACTGCTGTTGTAAATGGGCACTGCACTTCTTGTATACTTTTGAGCTTTGCTGGCTGAACGTTTTGTATTTCATTGTCTTTGATCGCCCCGTTTGCTTTTTTTCCCTCTGTGCCCAGAAGCGTGCATGCACTTGTTAGGGGTCCCTGTGAGAAAGGCGGACTACAATTACCATAAATAAATACATTGGAACGTTCAAAAACTATAGGGAGATCAGTTCTGCCTTCCAAGTTCATACATCAGTGGAAATGGGATCTATTAAATTGGGGATTAACCTTTCCTTATATTTAGGAGAGATTCAGGAAGCAATCTGGACTCAAGTTGTTCGAGTGACTCATTCTTTGTATCACCTGAGCAGTTATTTCCTCGCATCACCCTCTCCCGTGGGAATGTGGTCGTCGCTCCTCCTGTATGACCCTTTGCAAGTTGTGAATAAGCCTTCCAGTGTCTTCGCAACAACTGGAATAGGATGGAGTGCGCTCCCGTCTCTAGTTCCAGCTCCTGCCCACCTAGCAGTTCGAAAGCAAGAAATTGCAAGTAGATAAATAGGTACCACTTCGGTGGGAAGGGAACAGCGTTCCGTGCACCTTGGTGTTTAGCCATGCCGGCCACATGACCACGGAAACGTCTTCGGACAGCGCTGGCTCTTCGGCTTTGAAACGGAGATAAGCACCGCAACCCTGGAGTCGGACTCGACTGGCTTTCGAGCAAGGGAGACCTTTACCTTTACTTTGCCTGCTGACACCCAGAGTTCCCTCTGAGTTAGCGTGAGCTAGCTCACAGTTTTTTAGCCTCCAGCTCACAGATTTCTGTCTGAGCTCAGGAAGGATGGCTCCAGAGCAAACTGATTTATGCAGTAGCCAAATCGCTCGCTCACAACTTTAATGCTAGCAGCTCACAAAGTAGACTTTTTGCTCACCACAGCTTAGAGGGAGCATTGCTGACACCTTTTCTCATGTCCGCGAAGCGTTTTTAGGAAGTGGGCACGGCCATATGGGACATTTCCCCAGCAAGGTTTCTGGTTGGCTATACAGATTTTTTTTTAAAAAGTTGCTTTGGCAGCACTGAGTGACTGCAGGTGAGCTGTGGCAGCCACTGTATGGCTGTTTCCGCCTCCTGAGGCAGCCATTTTGTGGTTGTGCCCACCCTGCTGTGTGGGAATCCCAAAGGTGCCTGCAGACTCACAAAGGTTGGAAGATCCTGAGCTAGAGAGAGGACTTACGGTGCAATCCTAAACAGAGTAATATCCTTCTGTGCCCATTGAAGTCAGTGGGCTTAGATGGGCATAACTCTGCTCAGGATGGCACTGTTAGGTACCTTCCTATACCACAGGCAATCTAGTGCCCTTCTCACGTCAGTGTAGTCTATTCAAAGCTGCCTTGAATGCATGATATGTTGTGAAACATCTAATTGAAGTGTAATGTAAAGCTTCGTCCTGGGCTAGGATCCAAATCCATCCAATCGTGTTACTAGCCCAGGAAGCACCTAACCAATCACTTTCAAGCAAGCTCCCTGAGCGGGAACATCCGTGATTGGTCCTTATGTGAACAACCTTATTGGTTGGTATTTGTACAGTGGGTGTGGCTACATTAGCCGGGAATGTTTAAAAGCAGGGCCGCTGCAATGTAAAGCCTGTTCTGGCTATCAGATGTTGATCCGTGTTGGAGTTGTGTTCGAGTTGAGGAATAAAGCTGTGTTCTTGCTGAATCACACTCCGACTTCTTTGTTAAGCGAGCGACTTAACATTCAGCCACCCCTTTTCTGCTTTTGGTTCTGCTTTTTAAGGGAGGGAGCACAACTAGGACACCCTGGACTCTTCCCTGGAAGGCCAGAGACTGAAGCTGAAGCTCAAATGCTTTGGCCACCAAATGAGAAGTGAGAAGACCCCAATGCTGGGAAAGACAGAAGGCCAAAGAAGAAGGGGACGGCAAACGGTTAGAGAGTGTTATCAATACAATGAACAGGAAATTAAGCAAACTCCGTAGGACAACGGAAGACAGGAGGGCCTGGCGTGATGTGGTCCATGGGGTTGTGAAGAGTCGGACTCGACTGTGTGACTAAACAACAACAACAAGAGGGGAGGGGCTGTAATCCAGGGGTTCCGCATCTGCTTGACGTGCAAAAGGTCCCAGGTTCAGTCCCCGGCATCTCCAGTTAAAAGGACCAGGTAGGAGGTGATGTGAAAGACCTCAGCCTGAGACCTTGGAGAGCTGCTGACCTTGGTGCTGACCTTGGTGGACCAAGGGTCTGATTCAGTAAAAGGCAAGGGGGAGGGCCCATGGCGCAAAGGTAGAGCCTCTGCCTGGCATGCAGAAGGTCCCAGGCTCATTCCTTGGCATCTCCAGTTAAAAGGACCAGGCAGGAGGTGATGTGAAGGACCTCCGCCTGAGACCCTGGAGAGCCGCTGCCGGCCTGAGTAGGCAATAATGACTTTGATGGACCAAGGGTCTGATCCAGTAGAAGGCAGCTTCACGTGACTTGTGGCCCCCGAATACTCAAAATGTGAATCCACGATAGACTTACGTAATGGTTTCTAGCGGGCTGTCTTTTAATAGAATGATGAAAGAGTTCATCTTTGGAAATACCTTGCGGCGATAAAACCTTTTCCTTTAAAGAGAGAGAGAAAGAGAAATAAATGCATTCATTTAGAAAGGCAAGATTATAAGTAATTAAGTCGGGCTGGGCTCTCGTTAGGCCCAAATTGAAATGCGCGAACACACATAAATCAGCCGCTTAAGTAGACTCAAAGCAGATTGCCGCCGTTAAAAGGAGGGCAAAAAAAAAAAATCTACCGGCTTAAAGATGTGTTTTCATATGTTTCGGGTGGAGTGGACCTGTTGGAAGAATGCTGAGATATACCAAGGCTTCTAAAATGAACGAATGCTCCAATCACCCCCTAGAATTTGGGTTTTGGGGGGGGTCAGGCTGGTTTTGAGTATGGAAACAACTCCAAGGGGTTGCTTAGTTGTAATATTGTTAGGGCTTCTAGGGAAGTTATAGGCAAGACAAAAGATCTAGGGTTGCCATCTCCAGGTTGGAAAACGCCTGGAGATTTGGAGGAGGAGGAGGAGACTGGATTTATACCCCGCCCTTCACTACCCAAGGGAGTCTCAGAGTGGCTTACAAACTCCTTTCCCTCCCCCTCCCCACAACAGACACCCTGTGAGGTAGGCGGGGCTGAGAGAGCACTGACAGAAACTGCTCTTTTTCAAGGACAGCTCTTATCAGAACTATGGCTTGCCCAAGGTCATCCAGCAGGTGCGAGCGGAGGAGTGGGGAATCAAACCCGGTTCTCCCAGATTAGAGTCTGCACACGTAACCACTACACCAAACTGAGGGGAGGCTGAGGAGGGCGGGGTTTGGGGAGGGGAGGGACTTCAGTCGGATATAATGCCATCCAGCCCGCCTTCCCGAGCAGCCATTTCCTCTAGGTGAACAGATCTCTGTTGCCTGGAGATGAGCTGCAGTCCCGGGAGATCCCCAGCCGCCCCCTGGAGGTTGCACCCCACCAATGTTCACTGTGAAGAAATTGATTCAAGTCCAATTACAGTCCACAGATTTTCTGCTGCTCCTTTTTGTTCCTCTATTTCACGTCATGCAGTGCTGCCGCTGCTGCTCCCAACAGTTGTCCTGCGACGACAGGTTTCCCTGGTAAACAATCTGTTTCCCTCAATGCTTCGTCAGGCCGCTTCTGGCTGGAACCGCCTGAAGGCTGGCTCAGAAATGTTGTGGGACTGCCGCCTTAGAGGAGGCATGGGATAAAGACATGATAGGTCAGCGATTCCCAGCGCGGTGCCTGCCAATGTGTTTTCTAGCTGCTTTCCCGAAAGCCCTCTTCCCGGAAACAAAAAGGCCATCTTGGCGTTTCTCCCCCACACTGGATCAAGAGGAACTTCGAAAGAGCCCATGAGGCATCGCCTTTGTGTCTTCAGGGAACATTCCAGAAACAGCCGCTTCCGTTGTATGTGGATTCTTGGCTTGGAACTTGCCAGCCTTTTACGGTTCCTGTCGATGTGATATGGTTGGTCCCAGGGCTATTTTTGGGCAGGAACGCACAGGAACGGAGTTCCGGCTGGCTCCCGAGTTGGCCACGCCCAGCAGGAACTCATTAACATAATAGGCCACACCCAACAGCAGGAACTCATTAGGATTGGCTACATTAGGGGTGTGTGGCCTAACATGCAGAGGAGTTCCTGCTACAAAAAAACCCTGGGTTTTGACAACAAACAAGGTAAACAGAATAAGAAGGGAAAGGTGGGTGTGGCTGGATGACCACACTTCTGGTAACATGGGGGTGTGGCTTAATATGCTAATGAGCTGTGCTGTCAGGGGTGTGGCCTAATATGCTAATGGGTTCCTGCTGTTGGGTATGGCCTATTATGCTAATGAGTTCCTGCTGGGCTTTTTCTACAAAAAGAGCCCTGGCTTGGTCCCATCCCATCTTGCCCATTTTGTGATGGCTCCCACTACACATTCTCAAGGTTCTCAAAGTACCCATAGACCTGACGTGGTTTGGGATTCCTGTTGTAGACAGATTCCCACAGCTAGGTGGATTCTGGGATGTGGCGATGGCGTCCAGTCTTGAACTGCTCCCCCCTTGTTTCCTCTTCCGACGTGTGGTGCCGTGGGGACCATAGATACCAAGGTGTGAAGTGCAGCCCTTCCCCGCACAAGACCCACTGTGCTAATGCAGCTGCGTCAGTGGTGAACGTTTGTGGGCCAGGGCTATTTTTGGGCAGGAACGCACAGGAACGGAGTTCCGGCTGGCTCCCGAGTTGGCCACGCCCAGCAGGAACTCATTAGCATAATAGGCCACACCCAACAGCAGGAACTCATTAGGATTGGCTACAATTAGGGGGTGTGGCCTAACATGCAAAGGAGTTCCCGCTACAAAAAAAGCCCTGGGTTTTGACAACAAACAAGGTAAACAGAATAAGAAGCAAAAGGTGGGCGTGGCTGGATGACCACACTTCTGGTAATATGGGGGTGTGGCCTAATATGTGGATGAGCTGTGCTGTTGGGTGTGGCCTATTATGCTAATGAGTTCCTGCTGGGCTTTTTCTACAAAAAAAGCCCTGTTGTGGCCTAGCCGTATTTGGAGCTCCGAGAATATAATAATGTAGAGAAGAGCAGGCGGAAGGAATAAACATCTCTCGCCTCAGCTTGGAATTCCATTAACATTAACCTGATGCATTGGAAGCGCACTGCAGTTAGAGAAGTAATTACAATAAACAGAACCCATTTGGAATCTGCAATCAAATGTGAATGCAGGGGAGAGAGGGAGACTTACTTTCAAGAAGCACGTTGTGATTATTGCTCGGAAGGTAGAAGAGAGGCACACCGGCGGTCCGTAGCTTGCAGGCGCATCGTCCCAACACGGGGCTTCGTTCGAGCTGAATTATTCATTTCAGAAATGTGTTCGTTTATGCTATATACATTTCACGTTCTCCAGTTAGATTTTAGGTTTTGGATGGCTCCATAAATTGGGCTGGTGAAGACATAACTCCTCTGGCAGCACTGACAAAGGACCCTTACCATGTGGGGGCGCCCTTTGCGAAATGCTTAACGTTCAGGTGGATTTTGCTGTGCATTCGCCCATTCCATCACAGCCATTTTGGCCAGCATTTGGGCAGGGTACATCTGAACCAGGGCATCGCAAGAGGCAGCATGGGGCATTGGTTAGAGCCCCTTTCCTAGGAGGAA
>NW_015168185.1:29877-46675 GCF_001447785.1 Gekko japonicus | reverse complement strand
ATGCCGAAGACGAGTTCTTCTTTACTCAGCCAATATCCTTCACATCCGCATATCTACTCACAAGCTCACCTTAACCTCTCTACCCAACGTGGCCAAATGCCCATTATTTACATAATCTCAGCCTTCCTTCCCATCGTAGAGCCTTCACATTGGTTCGGCTAAACGTCTTTCCCTCAAGCATGTTGCGGGGCCGATTTAACGGCATCTCCTGCCCCAGGAAAGACTCTGCAAATGTTCCAGCATGGCCCCAGACGCAATCTTCCGTATTATTCTGGACTGCCAGCTGCATATATCTTCACATATGAAACTGTTATCCCATCGGCCGCACTTATTTACTAATAATCTTAAAACTGTTTAATATCTTCTTAACAATGTTAATACTGATACTACAATTATGGTTGCACAATTCTTAGCTGAATCAGCCGCACTTTGATACAGTCTTACATAACACGCATATTTTATTGTCTAAATTTACTTACTGGAATTCAATGTATCTTCTCAAATGTACTTATTACCGTGTTTCCCCGAAAACAAGACACTGTCTTATATTTATTTTTTCTCAAGAAGACACACTAGGGCTTATACCACAAATGCATAGAAATCCTGCTAGGGCTTATTTTTGGGGTAGGTCTTATTTTCGGGGAAACAGGGTATATACTACTATGCCATTAAAGGTGTCTGAATCTGAATCTACTCAACAAATAATTAAATTGTGAATCCACTGCCAACAGACCAGGGGTCCCCGAACTTTTTGATCCTGTGTGTACCCTTGCGAATTCTGACACGGGTTGTTAGACGTAACCGCAAAATGGCTGCCGCAAAATGGCTGCCACAGGAGGCGGAGCCAGCCATAAAATGGCTACCGCAGCAGCTTATCTTCAGTCACATAGTGAAGATCCTTGCATTGTGCTGTCCAATCAGTGGCCAATCAGAAGCCTTGCTGGGTAAAGCCCCACTGGCCCTGCCCACTCTCTAAAAACACTTGGTGGAGCACCAGGAAAGGTGTTGCCACAGTGGGCACAGGCACCATGCTGGAGACCCCTGCAGTAGGCATAGTGAAGCCCATGGCATAGATGGTTTAAAAAGGGAATTAGACCAGGGGTGTCGAACTCATTTGTTATGAGGGCCAGATCTGACATAAATGAGGCCTTGTTGGGCCAGGCCACGTGTGGCATAAAATGTAATGCCAATAAATAAATAAATAAATAAATAAATAAATAAATAAATGTAATGCCAGGTAGCGGAGATACAAACTTTGTAAAGGACACAAACACAAAGATTTTTTTTAACTTAAAATAAAAACACGCTTAAAACAGCATTCTTGCAATATTTTGTTTAATAGTGTCTGATAACTGACACCTCTTGCTCTGAATTACTGCATCGTTATTGTTGTAAATGATTATTTAAAAATGAATTAAAAAAATTACTGCATCAAAATGTCAGTGCTGTTGCAATCTTTTTTCTTCTTCATATTTTTATTGAGTATATATTACAATTTCATACAGATATTTCTTTCCTAATATATTATACTCCTTTTGAAACTAAACAAAAAAACAAAACATTGAGGTGACATATCATCTGTTTATATCTTAATCCCAATATTGTTTATAACCTTTTTCTTATTTCCTTATATTACCCGCTTATACTGTTGCAATCTTGAGTATGCTGTTCTGGTGTGAATCTGTAAGATGTGAACCTACTTTTGATTTATTGACATTCACCACAGTAATCTCATGCTCGGAGTTCTGAGTCTAGGACCCAGGGGAAAATATGAAATGGCTGAACGACTGAGAGAGTCTGGCGAAGTAAGCTATGATGCAGCAGCAGCAGCAGAACTGGAAGCAGGAGATGGCCAGTTCCACTGCAGGCCAGATGGAAGCCCTCCGGGGGGCCTGATCCGGCCCCCCAGGCCGTATGTTTGACACCCCTGAATTAGATGGATTCATGAGGAGGTGTCCATGAGGTCCCCTCTTGAAGCTGTCTATGCTTGCAGCTGCCACCACTTCCTGCAACAATGAATTCCACATGTTAATAACTCTTTGGGTTATTCTATTCTAAGCTTTCTGCTCATTATTTTCATGGACTGCCCACGAGATGTGTCTAAATAAATAAATAATAAAGAAAGCAGTGGCAATCTGTTAGAACCAGTTTGGTATAGTGGTTAGGAGCGCGGACTCTAATATGGGAGAACTGGGTTTGATTCCCTACTCCTCCACATGCAGCTGCTGGTGTGTCCTTGGGTCAGTCACAAGTTCTTTCAGAGCTGTTCTCTCAGGAGCAGTTCTCGAAAGAGCTCTCTCAGCCCCACCTACCTCACAGAGTATCTGTTGTGGGGAGGGGAAGGGAAAGGAGATTGTAAGGCACCCTGAGACTCCTTCAGTTAGTGAAGGGTGGGGTATGAATCCAATCTCCTCCTCCTTCTTCCACAGAGCCATTTTCACTATTACCATCAACTAAGGGGCAAACGACACGATAAGTCACTTCAAGCATTTACACTAGTTTGCCCATGTTCCATAGAGTCGCTTGCCTCTACTCCCTCAGCAGCTTTCTCATGCAAAAACCGTGCTGGAGAGGAGTTTTTTCCCACTGGTATTGTTGCTCCATATGCACGGGTATTTCACACAGAGTGGCAAAAGCAGAATAAATTGAGTAATTAATTGAATTTTCAGTTTAAGAGGAGGGTTTTTTTGGAGTAATGAAGAATTTGAAGGCCTCTGACTACCAATACTGTATTTGGGACGGTGATACTTCTTGACGCCGGCTGAATAAATTGCTGTGATGCTATGGAATGTTTAGGAACATTCCGAGTGCTCAAAGGAACTAAATCTGTTGTCGTTGAGGGGAATCCATTAGAGTTATCCTTTAAATGGGCAGAGTTGGGTGGATTGCGTTGCCCACTGTTGGTACCTCGTTCATAGTTCAGCCTTCTAAGTATCACACCACACTCCTTTAGATAGCCAGGCCCAGAATGCTTGACCCACAGCCCTCGCTATATTACCCGTGTCATCTGTTGACTCCGTGTTTTGTGTCCAGTGTGCATAGCCGGGGGGCAACAGGCAAAACTAATACTGTGCAGAGCAATGCTCCCTCCAAGCTGTGGAGTCTGGTGAGCACAAATTCTACTTTGTGAGCTACTGGCATTAAAGTTGTGAGCTAGCAATTTGGCTGCTGCATAAGTTAGTTTGCCCTGGAGCCACCCTTCCTGAACTAGGACAAAAATGTGTGAGCCAGAGGCTAAAAAACGGTGAGCTAGCTCACACTAACTCAGCTTAGAGAGAACACTGGTGCAGAGAGTTATTTAACAAGCCATTCCCAATTCCCAGCACATTTCATTGATCTTCACCAGGAGAATCTGTTTGGCAGTTTGTTCGACACACTCAGTCCTGACAGATTGTTTCTGTGCAGTCATGTGGGGAGACACATTTCAGCGCTAGAAAGAGATGTAAGTGTCAAACAAATTTCACTGATGATAATCAGTGAAAAGCTTCAGGAATTGGGAGTTGTTGTTTTTTTTTAATCAACTCTGCAAGTTATGGACTTGGAATTTTGTTTTTGTTTTTCCTGGAGGTTTTGTGCCCACCCTGACTTGGGTTACAGCACAAGTTAGGCCCCAGTGCATTGTCTACAAAGGAAGAAGAAGAAGAGATTGGGTTTATACCCTTGTCCTTCACTCCTAGTCCCAGAGCGGCTTACAGACTCCTTTCCCTTCCCCTCCCCACAACAGACACAGAGGTAGGTGGGGCTGAGAGAGCTCTGAGAGAACTGCTCTTTCAAGGACAGCTCTGACAGAACTGTGGCTTGCCCAAGGTCATCCAGCAGTTGCATGTGGAGGAGTGGGGAATCAAACCCAGTTCTCTCAGATTAGAGTCTGTGCATTTAACCACTACACCAAACTGGCTCTCAGTTTCTTGTGTGTTTCTTGTGCCCACTTTCTTCTTCCTCAAAGGGAAGAGCCAATCCTGACTTTCCTCGTCTGCACCCAGGAAACATCATGTTTGACTGGAAACAGCCAATCAGAAACAGCGGTCCCCATCACAGGACAACCCTTGGCTTAGAACCTTCTGACATTCTGTGATTGGCCCCAGCTTTTATGGCAGCCATTCTCTGGTTGGCCACCTGCCATGGAAGCCATTTTGTTTGTTTGTTTGTTTCAGAGGGTAGCCATTTTGGTGTGCAGTAGAATGATTATATTTACATTCCAGTAGCACCTTACAGACCGACAGGAGCATGGGAGTTCATGGGCATGAGAGTTTAAGGCTTAAAAAAGTCAAAGCTCCCTTTGTTGCTTGTTCTTGTTGTTGCGTTACTCAGTGCCTATTGTCTAAATCTGAAAAATGCTCATAGGCCCCAAACCATTAGGAACCTCTAATGCAGTTCAACCCGCCAAACTGAATATAGCCTGCCAACCACTTAATAACAATCAATTACAGTCTCCATGCAACGCAGTTTCATTAGTCAAGAGAGTCCCCACCTTAGCCGGTCTGCCAGCTCAATAGGAAAGCTGGTTTTAAGTGCCCAGGTAGGTTGCCTCTTCTGGCGGATGCTGGACTGGATGCTTCTCCCCTTTTTGCCTGTGCTTTTTCTTCCTCTCCCAAAATACTCGAAATGGAGGGCATCCGATGAAGCTGACGGGCAGTAGATTCAGGACAGACAAAAGGCAATACTTCTCTGCACAGAGAGTGATTAAAATGTGGGATTTGCTTCCAGAGGATATGGTGATGGCCAGAGGCATAGACAGCTTTGAAAGGGGACTGGACAGATTCATAGAGGTTAGGTCTATCAGTGGCTATTAGCCATGGTCACTAAAGGGAACCTCTGCATTCGGAGGCAGTCAGCTTCTGAATCCCAGTGCCAGGTGGCAACATCAGGGAAAGAACTTTGTTTATATGCCCTGTTGTTGGCCCTCCAAACTGTTTGGCCGCTGTGTGAGACAGAATGCTGGACTAATGAAATTGGAATTTGGGTGACATTGGTGGTTTAAGTTGCAATGTGAACTTTAAGGGAGTTATGGGATGGTTGTGAATGGTTGTGTGAGTGTATATGAGTATGGCTGTAGATCACTGAAATGATTGCACCTTTAATTTCGTTGTACTATGTACAATGACAACAAATTATGTTGTTGATGTTGTTGTTGTTGTTGTTGTTATCATCATTATTATTATTATTATCATTATCATTATTATTATAGATGGGCCATTGGTCTGATCCAGCAGGGCTCTTCTGATGTTCTTATGAAGGCCTCAGCCTTCTATGCCCTTTGGTTGGCCGTCCAGAGAAACTGGTTGGTCACTGTGTGAGACAGGATGCTGGACTAGATGGGCCATTGGCCTGATCCAGCAGGGCTCTTCTGATGTTCTTATGAAGGCCTCAGCCTTCTATGCCCTTTGGTTGGCCGTCCAGAGGAACTGGTTGGCCAATGTGTGAGGCAGGATGCTGGACTAGATGGACCACTGGTCTGATCCAGCAGGGCTCTTCTGAGGTTCTTATGAAGGCCTCGGCCTCTATGCCCTGTTGTTGGCCCTCCAGAGGAACTGGTTGGCCACTGTGTGAGACACGATGCTGGAGTAGATGGACCACTGGTCTTTATCCATCAGGACTCTTCTTATGTTATACTGTGGCTGTTTTACAGTGGTCACCTCTTAGACAGCAACACATTAACTTTTTAAGTACATCAAAGGAGTTTCTCAAGCTCTGATCTCTCCCCCCCCTTGCGCAATATAATTAACTTTAACCATGCCATTGTCATTTGTGTGCCGAGAGCTAACAAAATTGGGATGAAAAGTTCAGAAAATTGGTAGCATAATTCGCTCTCCTCCCTGGGAACGGGGCTTTGATTCCGCTGACCTCTCTGTCGACCTCTCAAGCTCGGATGAGTTCTTGGAAGAGGCGGCACCTGGTTAATATTGAAGGGACTAGTCTTAATTGCTCCCCACTGGTCATCGGATCATCTTAGATAAAGTTTATGTCCTTAAATGGAATGGAACCAAGGAGCGATTTGGAGCGGTGCCCTTCATTCATTTTTAAGGGCTTTGATGGGAAACCTGATAGTCTCATATGATATAAGAGACGTGATGTTGTTGTGTTCTTTTTTTTCCCCTCATTGAGATGATTTGTACAGTCTGAACCATAGAGGAGCGAGACAGCATGAGGAGAGAGAAAATGGATGGTTTTCATCAGAAGACCTAAATCAGAGGACCTAGAGAACCAGTGTGGTGTCGTAGTTGGAAGTATCAGACTCGGATCTGGGAATCCAGGTCTGAATTCCCACTCTGCAGTAGAACGTTGCGGGGTGACCTTGGACAAGTCACACTCTCAGACTAACCTACCTCACAAGGTTATTGTGAGGATAAAATAGAGGAAAGGAAAATGATGTAAGCCCCTTTGGGTCTCCATTGAGGTAAAAGGCAGGATAGAAATAAAGAAAGGGTAAATAAAATTGTGGTGGTCTACGAGGTTCAGACTACATATAACGCAGAATTAGATTTCTTGTCTAGTACAGGAGTGGGAGGACTTAATATGAATTAGTGCTGTAGCTTTGATGGGGGGGTATTAACTCTTTCTGTGCAGTAATTTCTATAGCTTAAACTTCCCCGTAGGAAAAAAGACAGGCACAATATGTGAACCTGTCTTTTTCCCTACTAGAGTTAAAAACATTCAGGGCAAAGAATTTTCATTGGGGGAGATTGTATTCTTCGAAAGGTCTTTACTTTGAAATCAGTCCAAAACAGGCCACAGTGGGGTACATGCCCAAATTCAGAGCAGAGCATTCAGCAATGCACAACAGTGGAGTTGAACTCAGACAATGATCTTTGACGTGAGAATCCAACTCTCTCTATTTTCATCCGTGGACCCCTTGGACAAGATGCTCTCATTTGGGTTCCTCGAGTGGCCAGTCAGGTCAGTAGGCATGGCTTTAAATATGTACAGAGACCCAACACCCTCTTTGTGGAAACACACCTTTGGTCAGAGCCAACATGGCTGCTCGGCTTGGTGTAAGCCAGAAGTCACCAACCTTTTTGAGCCTCCAAGCACCTTTGGAATTTTGACGCACAGCCACAAAATTGCTCATTTATTTTCTTATTTATTTATTTCAATTTATATTCCGCTTTTCCCACAAGCGGGCTCAGGGCAGATCACAAGTATGTTCTAAAACACATAAATATAATATTCCAGAATAATTAAAATACAAATGATTAAAAAACAGTTTAAAACAACATCGATTAGAGCAGGTCACATCATTAATCTCTACACATAATTTCCAGGCTGGCACCATTGGGTCTCTGAGATCTTCTTAATTTGGGGTGCGTAGCGGTGGTAAGCTTTAGCAGGGGAGGCCAGTTTATATTGCTACCCCTTTTCTCCCTCTCTCACAATACAAGAACTCGTGGGCACTCCATGAAATTGCTGAGCAGTTAGGTTAGAACAGATAAAAAGGAAGTACTTCTTCACCCAAAGAGTGATTAACATGTGGAATTTACTGCCACAGGAGGTGGTGGCGGCTACAAGCATAGATGGCCTCAAGAGGGAATTGGATAAACATCTGGAGCAGAGGTCCATCAGTGGCTATTAGCCACAAGGCATAGATAGGCAAGTGATGCTCTGTATTGTTGGTGCTTGGGGGGGCAACAGTGGGAGGGCTTCTAGTGTCCTGGTCCCACTGCTGGACCTCCTGATGGCACCTGGTATTTTTGGCCACTGTGTGACACCGAGTGTTGGACTGGATGGGCCATTGGCCTGATCCGACATTGGCTTCTCTTATGTTCTCTTATATTTATGTTCACAAAATGGCTGCCAAAGGAGGTGGAGCCAGACACAAAATGGCTTCTGCAGCTTTCCTTCAGTCTCACAGTGACGATCCTTCCACTATGGTGGTAGCTGCTGCCAAAGTAATGTTTTAAAAATCTGGCCAAGCAATTAAAATGCTAGTGCTCAATCTGAAGTTTTGCTTGGCCAAAGTTCCACATGACCCCTCCCACTTGGTGAGCACCAGGTGTCCGTGGGAGCCATGGTGCCCATGGGCACAACGTTGGGGACCCCCAACTTAAGCTGCCTTGGCGAGTTCTGGTATTGGAGATCTGAGGGACTTGGCGTAGGGAGAGAAGACATTAGCCCGAGTGCCCTGGCGGAATTCCACTCGGGATAACTATTGTCCGCTTGCATGAATGTCTCCCTCTGTTTCAAACAGCGGGGATTGCTTAGTCCTGCCGTCTGGCTGAACTCCACCGCCTGCTTCTTCCAAACCAGAAATATTGACTTTAACGGGATTACACAAGAGTCAACATGTTGAAGTTTGTCACTTTGGCAGCCTTGTTTTCCTTCGCAACGCTTCTGCCTGTACGTTGCAGCCTCTCGAGAAGCCGTGGCATTTTCGAGGAATGCCTGTGTTTCAGAGATGGGCGGAGTAAATTGTTTGCTTTAAAAATAGCACTTGGGCGGCCTTGCAAATGCATTATTGATAATTGCTGGAGTTTATTACGTCGGAGGAGGGCCTGCAAACATTGTGCCCTGGTTGAGGGCCGTACCAATTGATGGGAAAGGGGAGAGGGGATTTTTGTGTCTCACGTTTCCCTGCATTATGTCCAGCTAGGTGGCATTTATTTATTAACAGCTGAAATCGTTTAAAGACTTTCTGTACCTTGCCTCTGTTGTCAATCAAAAGGGAGGAAACAAAACGTAGTTTGCTTTATTACCCGTATAGGATTGCCAGTCTCCAGGTGGTATCAAAGAAGAAATTCAATGTGAAAGCTTACTAATTATAAATTCATATCTTACTGTAGTGTATAAATACAAGTTATACAAAAAAATGTGTAATGATTACTAATACTTAACACAGTAGTAGGACTGAAGGTTCCAATGCAAATCTGTAAAGACAATTTTGTAAAGACAAAAACCAACGTCTGGCAGCCAGTCGTTGTTGTTCAGTCGCACAGAGTCCAACTCTTGGTGACCCCATGGACCACATGACGCCAGGCCCTCCTGTTCTCCGTCGTCTTTCGGAGTTTGCTCAATTTCATGTTCCTTGCATCGATAACACTGTCTAACCATCTCATCCTTTGCCGCCCCCTTCTTCTTGAGAGCCAGTTTGGTGTAGTGGTTAAGTGCGTGGACTCTAATCTGGAAGAACCGGGTTTGATTCCCCACTCCTCCACTTGCACCTGGCTGGATGACCTTGGGCAAGCTGTAGTTCTGATAAGAGCTGTTCTTGGAAAAGAGCCGTTTCTGTCAAGAGTTCTCTCAGCCCCACCTACCTCACAGGGTGTCTGTTGTGGGGAGGGGAAGGGAAAGGAGTTTGTCAGCCGCTCTGAGACTCCCTTGGGTAGTGAAGGGAGGAATATAAATCCAATCTCTTCTTCTTCTTCTTTTCTTCTTCTTCTTCTTCTTCCTTCGCTCTTTCCCAGCATCAGGGTCTTCTCCAGTGACTGCTTCCTTCCCATTTGGTGGCCAAAGTATTTGAGCTTCAGCTTCAGTATCTGGCTTTCCAAGGAACAGTCAGGGTCAATTTCTTTTAGGATTGACTGATTTGATCTGCTTGCAGTCCAAGGGGCTCCCAAGAGTCTTTTCCAGCACCATAATCCAAAAGAATCTATTCTTTGGTGCTCGGCCTTCCTTATAGTCCAACTCTCGCAGCCATACATTACTAATGGGAATACCATTGCTTTGACCATACGGACTTTTGTTGACAGGGTGATGTCTCTACTTTTTATTATGCTGTCTAGGTTTGTTAGCCAGTCATAGTAAAGTGCAAAAACTACTGTTTTCAGAGGAAATGTAGAAATTCCATGCGAATCCAGCTGACGGAGGGCCAGCTTGTGAAAACGGAGTTTACGATGACTGGTTGCCAGATATTGGTTTGAATGTCTTTACAAGTTTGTATTGGAACCTTCAGTCTTAGTATTGTATAAGGGTCACTAATCATTACACATTTGTATTTCTCAACTACAGTAAGATATAATTTATAATTAGTAAGCTTTCACAGTGAGTTTCGTTTTTGGTAGCTCTTTTCCATGATTCTCTCGTTATTTTCCAGTTTCTAGGTGTTGGCTGGAGGTCTCCTGGGTTTATAACTGATTTCCAGGTGACAGAGATCAGCTCCCCTCGAGAAAATGGCTGCTTTGGAAGGTCGAGTTGGTGGCAGTATACCACACTGAAGCCCCTCTCCTCCCCAAACCCTCCCCTCCCTAGTCTCCACCCCCAAAATCTCCAGGAATTTCCCAATCTGGAGCCAGTGACCCTACCCATTTACACCATCACGGCTAATTGTGGTTAGTTCTAAAACGAGAAGTCCTCAGTCACCGTAGAAGAAGAAGAGGAGAGATTGGATTTATACCCCGCCCTTCACTACCCAAAGGTGTCTCAGAGCGGCTTACAAACTCCTTTCCCTTCCCCTCCCCACAACAGACACCCTGTGAGGTAAAAGAAGAAGAGACTGGATTTATACCCCACCCTTCACTACCCGAAGGTGTCTCAGAGCGGCTTACAAACTCCTTTCTCTTCCCCGCCCCACAACAGACTCCCTGTGAGGTAGGTGGGGCTGAGAGAGCTCTTGACAGAAACGGCTCTTTTTCAAGAACAGCTCTTATCAGAACTACGGCTTGCCCAAGGTCATCCAGCCAGGTGCAAGTGGAGGAGTGGGGAATCAAACCCGGTTCTCCCAGATTAGAGTCCGCGCACTTAACCACTACACCAAACTGGCTCTCAGTAGAGGAGGGAAGTGAGCCCAAGGATTTCTGAGGCTTTTTCTCATGAAGAAACTGTAGTTTGTTTGTGTCCTCTGGATACAGCCGCTGAGTATTTCTGTATTTAAGCAGCCCAGCGGGCAGCATCTAGCTTCTAAAGCAGATTTTCTTTTTTCAGAATTACGATAAAACCTGGGAAGAAATAATAAAAAAAAGGTTTCAAAATGCCAGCCTCTACTTCTCCACACAAATCCCCTTTCTGTGATTTCTGGTCACAGCTCACCGCCAAGTGCCCACTTGCGTGGCGGATCTGAAAACAGACGTGCTCAGGCATTTTGATGAAGTGTGTCGAGAGCAAGTTTCTCGACTTCCTCGGCAGAGTGGAAAGGCAATTGCGCACTACAACAATATATCACGGCATACCTGCGGCAGTAATGCAGATGTGACTGTATTCCTCCCTACCTTCTCCTTTACATTTACACTCAAAACCATCACTGGGTTTATGTCGTTGACTGAAATGTTGCCGTCTTGTTTCACCATCCTTTGGCAATCGCTGTGGAAGGGTGCCTTTCGCATGCGTGGGCTACCACGGCCAGCAGAGAGCAGCTCCTAGTGGCCATACACCGGCACATGGGTAGATGCCTCTACCAGCATCTATTTATACCAGTGAGGCCTACCTAGATATTCCCTCTGGAAACCAAGTTCTAAGCTTCTGAAAGGCAGTGACGTGACCCTCTGTTGTCTCAAAGCATTCTGGGAGTAGCGGAAAGGGGGGGCTGTGGCTCAGTGACATGTGCTTGTTGTGGGGTGATGTGAAAGAACTCTGCCTGAGAACCTGGAGAACAGCTGCCAGTCTGAGTAGGCAATATTAACATTGATGGACCAAGAATCTGATTCAGTATAAAGGTAATGTCAGAAGAAGAGGAGGAGGAGGAGGAGTCAGGGTTTTATCCTGTTTTTCTCTTCCCTAAGGAGTCTCAGAGTGGCTTACAATCACCTTCCCTTCCTCTCTCCATAATTGGCACCTTATGAGGCAGGTGGGGCTGAGAGAGTTCTGAGAGAACCGTGACTGGCTCAAGGTCACCCAGCAGGCCTCACATGTCTCAAAGTGGCTTACAATTGCCTTCCCTTCCTCTCCCCACAGACAGGCACCTTGTGAGGTAGGTGGGTCTGAGAGAATTCTGAGAGAACTGGGACTGGCCCAGGGTCACCCAGCAGGCTCCATGTGGAGGAGGAGTGGGGGAGCAAACCCATTTCTCCAGATTAGAGTCCGCTGCTCTCAACCACCACGCCACACCGTGAAAGGGTTTTCATAGCACATACTTCTAGAAGAAGTGAAGTCGTTTTTTCTGAGAAAGGGATGAGCCCGTGGTTACCCAGCAAGCATCACGCCGGAGTGGACATTTGAAACCAGGTCTCCCGAGTCCTAGTGTAACTAAGTCACCCCGCAGGATTGAGTTGAGGGGGGTAGATGTCATATCTCTGGGTGTAGGGACCCTTCTGAGGTGATTCTGTAGTACATCCCCTTTTTAAAAAAATCTTCACTTAAGGTCTGTTTTTTAAGAGTCAAAATGGACCTGATGCTGGGAGCTGAGTGCATAGATTTTCCCAGTGTTTTTTTAAAAAAAAATACTAGGTGAAGGGAATGGCACACAGAGAGGGTCCCTGTCTTCCCCTCCTTCAAGGGCTACTTGCACAGGGGGCCAGGTTCAACTGGAGGAGCCACATGGGGCTAGGGATGGCTATCCCCCTCTCTCTGCACCACAGCCCCCATCCAAATCCAGAGTCTGCACGGTTGTACTTTAAAAAGGAATGGCACACAGAGAGGGTCCCTGTCTTCCCCTCCTTCAAGGGCTACTTGCACAGGGGGCCAGGTTCAACGGGAGGAGCCATATGGGGCTAGGGATGGTTATCCCCCTCTCTCTGCACCACAGCCCCATCCACAACACAAGAACTCGTGGGCACTCCATGAAATTGCTGAGCGGTCGGGTTAGAATGGATAAAAGGAAGTCCTTCTTCACCCAAAGAGTGATTAACACTTGGAATTCACTGCCACAGGAAGTGGTGGCGGCTACAAGCATGGACGGCTTCAAGAGGGAATTAGATAAGCATATGGAGCAGAGGTTTTGTAAGCTGCTCTGAGACTCCTTTGGGTAGTGAAGGGCGGGGTATCAATCCAACCTCTTCTTCTTCTCTTCTTCTTCTTCATGTTGGCCCTGAAGCTCCTGATTGTGGTGAAAAGTGCCGTCAAGTCACAGGTGACGTATGGCGACCCCAGGCATAGGGTATTCAAGGCAAGAGATGTTCAGAGGTGGTTCGTCATGCATAGACTTCCTTGGTGGTCTCCCATTAAAATACTAACCAGGGCCAACCCCACTTAGCTTCCATGTTCTGGCGAGATCAGGCCTGTAGACGAGATTTTTTAATTTGGGGGGCACCCTAACTCTCTCAGCCCCACCTCCCTCACAGAGTGTCTGTTGTGGGGAGGGGAAGGGAAAGGAGATTGTCAGCCGCTCTGAGACCCCTTTTGGGCGAGACTGGGCTAGCTCGTACACAGAGATAATTGAGACGATGAAAGTGGCTGAGTGGATCGAGGACTGCGTGTGCAAGACAAGACATCGAAACTGCCAAATCCGTTTGTCATAAGGAGCGCTCCTTCTCGTCCTGGAATGAATGTCCCTTATTTCCACACTCCTCACTTCGAAGGAACAGAACAAATGCCTCTTACTCATAATGTACGCTCCTCATTTAGCTGAGATAGCGTGATGGATGTCAAGCATGGCCGCACTGAAGCATCGGCGTCAATGGGAAATTTTGATCTGGTAGCGATTTGGGGCAAGATAACCTCTCGGCAGCTCAGTTCACAGCCTTTCGTGCTTCACACTTCCCCTGAGAAGTTGGAATCTCCACAACATCTTCCGCAAGGAAAGGAAGTGGAGAATTTCAGGAACAGAAATCTGTGCTTGGGTGCCCAATCTGGGATTTTTCGGTACTCGGTGCAGAATCATGGCATTTCCAACAATAGCATTGAGGGGTGTGGTTCTCCACTGGGGAGAGGACTAGGGTTGCCAAGTCTATCTTCGCCAGGAGCGGGGGGCTCCCGGCCGGCGTCTTGTGTGTGTACGCGCAAAGCGTGCACGTGCCGCACGCACGTCACCCGGAAGTGACAGGAGGAAGAACGCCAGGCACGCTGGGGGCAGGGCCACGGACATACAAGGGAAAACCATAGAGTTTTCCCTTGTATGGCCGTGGCCCCACCCCCAGCGTGCCCGGTGTGCCTGTGTCACTTCCGGGTGACGCGCACATCGGGGTGGAGTTCCCCCCGGGGCCCAATCCGGTGGCACCAGGGAACGGGCCTCTGGGGCGGGGGTTTCCCCGCCCCCCGGGGGGACTTGGGTTCCCTAGAGAGGACACAACTTCTGTCCTTCTTCCCAGCCTGGTTTCTGATGCTAGACCTAAGGCCTATAGAAAAGTTAGAACTGATGGTCTGAGTGTGTGTGTGTGTGTGTCAAGTGGGATATACTTATGCATGGCTAGTATTCATCTTGGTACACGAAGCTGAAACAAAGATCGGCTTCAGTTCTGGCCGACTTGATATACTGAGAGGGGTCAAAAAGCAAAATTTAGTTTTCCAGCAACAGAGACCTGTCTCTATTGCAGTGAACAAACCTCCCCATTGTTTCCCCTCCCCACAAAAAAATGGAGTCTTCTTTCACGTCAGAATGCAAGACTTCTTTGTTTCCACGACTCTCTCTCTCTCTCTCTGTCCCCAGAACAAACACCTTTATCATCATCAGCGCAAAAGGGGAATTAACCCCCCCCCCCCGCTCTCTCTCCCCTGATGTTTTCGTTCCCGTGCGTTCTCTCTTACACTCTCTCAGGGCATTGATAGGGTCCCTGGATCTTGTTCCAAACCTTTATCGGGCTTCGGTTTCATTCAGCTCCTGTCTGAATGTTCCGCAACAGAACAACTTAGCAAGTCTATCTCTCCCTGACCTTGCACCGGGAGCTGCTCTGTCTCCTTTCGGCATGGAAAACGAGACTTCTCTCATCGGCTCAGCAGGCAGAACCCCCCCCCCGCCCCACCACAGCCTCACTCGTATTGACACCGAGATGAGAGCATGTCCAGGCAGCAGCTTTCTGGGCTTGGGCTGTGATATTATCAGGGCCATCAGCTTGAGTAAGCTGTAACTGTGGAGTCCCATTACGTCCCCCGTATTATGACACCAGGCCTACTTAACTCTGTGCCAGGCCTTGTAAGAAAGCAGTGCCCTTGATAAACGCAGCCAGTGCTTCCTGTCATGCCTTCCGTGACATATACAATTACCGGCTTGATTTAAATAGCTGTGTGGTATTAAGCTGTTGGGGAAACTCAGTAGGGCTGGATCCAATGGGCTTGCGCTTAGATGTAGTTGGAAGGAAGTAAGAGTTTCCACCAACTTTGGACCGATGTGGAAGTCTGAGGCAAACCTGGAGGTTTTCGCTCAGGTGAAATGGATTCTGAAAGGAGTAAGTTTTATAATGTGAGCAAACTTTTGCGGATGGGAGGTTTCTGGACATTTGCTGCCACTGAAAACATGGGCAGCAGGTTGTTAACCAAACTGGGTCATGGGGATAGATCAAGATGGGTAGCTGCGTTAGTCTGTCTGTAGCCATAGAAAAGAGTAAGAGTCCAGGAGCACCTCAAAGACTAACGAAATATGTGGCAGGGGATAAGTTTTCAGGTGTCATTGCTCACTCCTTCAGATACAGCTGGAATGGGAGTCTATCTGTCCTATTTATTGGAAAGTGGAGTGATTTCAGATGTCGAATGGCATTAGTAGGCAAATGACAATAGCAGGCGTGATTGGATTTAGGTGAGATATACAGAGGGGTAATAGGCATGGAGAAACCAGCATTGGTAATGAGACAAGAAACCTAGGTCTCGATTCAATCCAGGAGGATGCATGACCTTGAGCTTCATTATCAGCTGCAATTCAGCAGTCTTTCTAATCTCCCTTTGAAATTCCTTTGTAAGAGAACCGCTACTCTTAGGTCAACAACTGAATGTCCTGGAAAGTTCCCCCACTGGTTTTTGAATGTTGTGGTTCCTGATTTCAGACTTCTATCCATTAATTCTTTGTCAAAGGGACTGGCCTGTTTGTCCAGTGTAGAGGGTGGAAGGGCATTGCATGTATCTTGGCTCTAACTTTCTGAGATGTTGTGACTTGGAGGGCCCAGACTCACCCGATCTTGTTGGATCTCAGAAGCAGTTAATTATTATTCATCCTGACCTGTATGGCCCAAGCTACCTCAGTCTCATCAGATCTCCGAAGTTGAGGTTGGCCCTAGTCCGTAATTGGATGAGAGACCACCAGTGAAGTCCAGAGTTGCTATGCAGAGGCCGGCAACGGCTAACCACCTCTGTTTGTCTCTTGCCTTGAAAACCCCATGAAGGGTAGCCATAAATTGGCTGCATCTGGAGAACATTTTCCAACATTGCCGCTAACAACAACAACTTTCTGGGAGAAGTAATTGAACCATGCATAGAATTCAGGGCGGGCTGAGTCCATGCGGAATTGCACAGGGATCCCCCGCCCCCGGCTGGCATCTCATTTCAATCAGGCCTAAAATGTTCTTTCTCACTGTCCAATGTTCCCCTTTCTCACAAAACTGTTGTGTGAGATCCTGGATTACGTCCAGAGTAATAGGGGAGCAACCTTGCAAGTCCCTGTGGATGAACAAGGTGCTCTGCAGTAATAAGGGAGGAGTTACTGATGCAATAAACCAGTAACCTGGGCTTGGCATATGACAACATGAAGTTGTCTTATATGGAATCAGATTATCAGTCCATCCAGGCCAGTATTGTCTACCCAGCAGGGCTGTTTTTGTAGGAAAAGCCCAGCAGGAACTCATTAGCATAACAGACCACACCCCGGACAGTGCTGCTCATTAGCATATTAGACCACACCCCATGCCTTCCCTTGGCTTGCCCGGGCAAGCCCCCCCTTGAAAGAAAGGGAAGGCAGTTTAAACTGCCTTCACTTGGCTTGCCTGGGCGAACCATGGCTGCAGGGAGCCCGGGCAAGCCGGCCCTTGGACAGGCCAGGGAAGGCACGGGGAGGCATTTAAGGGCCTCCCCG
>NW_015168185.1:19504-29867 GCF_001447785.1 Gekko japonicus | reverse complement strand
CCCCCCCCCCCGGGGTCCCGGGGGGGGGGGGGTTACTCTCCAGGCCTTCCCTCTGTAGCCATGCATGCAAAGGTTTTGGGTGTGGTGGGCGTGGCCAACTCTGAAGCCAGACGGAACTCCGTTCCTGTGCGTTCCTGCCCAAAAATAGCCCTGCTACCCAGACTGGCAGCGGCTCTAGAGGGTCTCAGACAGAGTCTTTCATATCCACTACTACCTGATCCATTTAACTGGGGGTGTTGGGGACTGAACTGGGGACTTTCTGCATGTCAACCAGATGACTTACCACAGAGCCACGCCCCTTTGAAAGAAAGGGAAGGCAGTTTAACAGAGTTTCTCTCTGTTTCATCTAAGGCAGGGGTGTCAAACATGTTGCCCAGGGGCCGGATCAGGCCGCTGGAGGGCTTCTGTCAGGCCCACAGTGGAAATGACTACAGAGCCACGGCCCACCCTCCAAAGTGGCTATTTTCTCCATGGGGACTGGTCTCTATTCTAGAAATGAGCTGTAATTCAGGGAGATCTCCAGGCCCTACCTGGAAGATGGTAACCCTAAAACGGCATGCATTTTTTCAGTAATCCTCTGATCTTTCACATCACCGACTGCCTACTCCTTTTAAGTGGAGATGCCGGGATTGAACCTGGGACCTTTGGCATGCCAAGCAGATGCTTTACCACTGAGGCACCGCCCCTCCCCGGCACAGCTTTGTGAAAAGATCAAGGTGCTTCAATCTTGTAAAAACGGAGGACGTATTAAAAACACGGTCATGAAAGGTCTTGGACAGAGTTAGCGGACCCCAATACTGTGCAAAGAACGGAACCAAAAAGCAAAATAGCTAATGAATTTTTTTTTTAAACTAAATGCCGAAAATACAATATAACGACAGAAAAAGTATTTCTTGTTGCAGCAGGTTTGCTGTTGAATACGGTAGAGGTGACACAAACGCCTCTCAGATGCTTATCCATATTCTCCTCCTCCACTGCAGTGTTTCTCAATTCTTAAGATTTGCATCCAATGCAATAGACCCAGCCCTCTACAATACTCCAAAGTTCAGTACAACACTGAAAAACGTTGTCGCTGTTTGCTTTCTTTGATCATTTACTGTAGTCGCATAAGTAATCTTGGAGTAATCCCAAAATATTAACAAAACAAGAATATCCTGCAAATGTCAATTAGTCACTGGACATCTCCAAAAGATTTGCCACATATATAGTTACCTACGTCTGCCAAATTCTGAGTGTAGTATTTAATGTTGCCATGCCATGTATTCAGTTATCTACATCGTCCAAATTCCGAGTTTAGTGTTTTACGTTGGCATACGTATGGCATATTTGGCACTTACTCAGAGAATATTGTTAGTCTTTAAGGTGCTACTGGACTCTTGCTCTTTCCTACTGCTGAGATTTGTTGTTAGGCAAAACTGGTGCTAGCCAGAGATGCCAGCAAGACAGCACAATTTTGGAGGGAAAAATCTGGCATTCCAAAAATTAGAATGGCAAAAATTTGGGGGACATTGGCTTGTTGTGAATATTTATGATTATTTACTATAGAGCCTTTAGTTCCTCACCCAACAGTTATGTAATGCCCATCTTGCTGGTCCTTCAAATTCCTCCTCCAAATGGAACTTACCCCCTCAGTTTTTTCCTCTCCTCCCTCAGTGGCCTCTCTCTGTGTTACATCTAAGGCAGAGGTGTCAAACATGTGGACCAGGGGCCACATCAGGCCCCTGGAGGGCTTCTGTCAGGCCCACAGTGGAAATGGCTGTCCTCTGCTTCTTGTTCCAGTTCTGCTGCTGCTGCGTCATTGTAGGTTTGCGACTCACAGATATACACTTGAACAGCATACTCAAGATTGCAACAGCACAGACATTTTGATGCAATAATTCAGAGCAAGAGGTGTCAGTTATCAGACACTGTTAAATAAACAAAACATTGCAAGAGTGCTAATGTTTTAAGCATGTTTTTATTTTAAGTTTAAAAAAACCCTTCATGTTTGTGTCCTTTATAAAGTTTATATATCTGATACCTGGCATTACATTTTATGACAAACATGGCCCAGCCCAACAAGGTCTCATTTATGTCCGATCTGGCCCTCATAACAAATGAGTTTGACACCCCTGATCTAAGGCCTGAACCTAGTTTACAAGCGCTGGAGACTGAGGCAGTAGGAAAGGACTGTACCACTTTGCCCTGCAGGTGATGGATTCCAGTCCTTGATGTGAACAGTTCCATGTTTTGTATGTACAAGGCCTTTGGGTGATTGTGATCCGCCAGGGAGCTAGTAAATTATGCTGCAGCTGTGTCTTCACCATCCATCCATTCTGCCTTGCTTGGTAGTGGATAGATTTTAACCAGGTTAGGTTTTTCTTTGCTCTCTATATTTTTTTAATCTTTTGTACTGTTTTATCGGGTGTATTTTATATGTTGTTAGCTGCCTCAAGTCCCATTCAGGGGAGAAGGAGCGGGGTATACATTTGATAAATATAAAATAAATAAAGGTATGTCATTTGTGCGTAGAAGAAGAAGAAGAGATTGGATTTATACCCCGCCCTTCACTTGGAGTCTCAGAGCGGCTTACAAACTCCTCTCCCTTCCCCTCCCCACAACAGACACCCTGTGAGGTGGGTGGGGCTGAGAGAACTCTGACACAAACTGCTCTTTTTCAAGGACAGCTGTGCCAGAGCTTGTGACTGACCCAAGGTCACATCAGCAGGTGCAAGTGGAGGAGTGGGGGAATCAAACCCGGTTCTCCCAGATTAGAGTCCACGCACTTAACCACGACACCAAACTGGCTCTCAAATGTGGACCTATGAGACTCGTGGGGATATCCTGTCCCCCCCCTTCTCACTGGGCCCGCTATGGTTCCCAAGCTCTGCCACATCCACCATTGACTACTTTTGGGGGGAATTTATTTTATTTAAGGAGGAAATTAAAACACCAAGTGTATTCTTTTTTTAAGATTCCAGGTTTTTCTTCAAACCTGGCAGGTCCCCCAAGTTTACCGGAAAATGCATTTCACCTCTGTGCAGCCCTAATTCATGGGTTTAGCTTTCCACAGATGGGGGCCACATGTCGCTATTAGATACACAGATTGCTTAATGTTAAAGTTGAGCAGGACTCTGGAGATGCGGCATAAATATCTCCCTATTAAATAATGTCATGTTGATTTATCAACACACAGACGGCGGTGAACAATTTGGTTTTTTTTTTTAAAAAAAAATAAGGTAAATTTGGTATGAGGAAATAGAAAAGGGTGTGAAAATACTCATGTGGGTTCAGTTTGGGCCAAGGAGTGGTAAAATTGAAATGGGGATATGGGGATTGAAACTGAAGAAATGAGAAACCATCCGTAGACACATACACACACATATATATATGCTAACTTTACTCTCTGATATCATTTAAATAATGGAAATAATAATAGTTTGGTTCAGCTCTTCCCATATCATCTTTGTGGGGGATACACTTTTCCTGCGCGATGAAACTTCCATTTAAATATCAAGTTCCCGGAAGATTTTCTTGGTCCGATTTGACAACTCAGGAGTGTACTTCAAGTTTATTTCCCACACATTATTACATTACACCATGAAAAGCTGGCTTTGCAAGGTAACGGGATGTTGGCAGTTCCCCTGTGAGCGCCCTAAAATGGGTTTACAGTCTAGTGAATTCATCCGCTGTCCAGATGTTTTTGCCCAGACAGATGTTTACTTATGCAGTATTAGGGTAGTATCTTTGGCTGCTGTTTTGTTTCTAGAAAATGTTGGTCCATAGGTTTGCCGATGCACAGGAAGGGATTTCTCTTCCTGGGTTACACTCAAAGCCTTATGTGCATTTAAATATTCAAACAAATAATGTCGCTCTACAGGAAGCGCATTTTTAAGCAGTAAGGTTTGCAGAGGTCTCCGAGAGCTACAAGTAGAGAACTTTATAAAACGGATTCTCTATACGGGACTTTTCAGGCAGAACAGGAAATTGTAATTCAAATATACCACAAAGTATAGATAGGGACTCTGGGGCAAGTGATGCTCTGTCATCTTGGTGCTTGGGGGGGTCAACAGTGGGAGGGCTTCTAATGTCCTGGCCCCACTGGTGGACCTCCTGATGGCACCTGGTATTTCTGGCCACTGTGTGATACAGAGTGTTGGACTGGATGGGCCTTTGGCCTGATCCAACATTGGCATCTCTTATGTTCTTATTTATTGATTGATTGATTGATTATTTATTTTATTTATGTTCTTATATTGTTCAATGATTTTTTAAGAAAAAAAATATCATTATTATTATTTTGCTCCTCAATGGGGACCTAGAGCAGTTTCCAATGCTGAACACAAATGAAGCTGCCTTATACTGAATGAGACCCTTGGTCCATCAAGGTCCATCAAGGTCATTATCATCTGCTTTGATGGTCAGCAGTTCTCCAGGGTCTCAGGTGGGTTTCATATCACCTCCTATGTAATCCTTTTAACTTGAGATGCCTGGGATTGAACTTGGGACCTTCTGCATGCCAATCAGATGTTCTACCACTGAGCTGCAGCATTGTTCTTTTCTCCTCCGTTTTATTCCCACAACCCTGTGCCTGGTTTTGTTTGGCCATCCAGGGCAACTGGTTGGCCACTTTGTGAAACAGTATGCTGGATTAGATTGACCACCGGTCTTAATTAGCGGGCTCTGCTTATGCTGTTATGTTCTTAACAACCCCGTGAGGTAGATTAGGATGAGAGAGAATAACTAGTCCAAGATATCGATTGTGGCACAGTGGACATTTAGACCTGGTTCTCCTAGGTCCTACTCCAACCCTACATCACACTGGTTCTCGAGTGAATGATCTTTGGGCTCACAGGTCCCTCTCCATTAGTGATGAAGCTCAGCAGGTGATCTGGGGTCTGTCATTCTAAGCAGGGCCTCACAACCTTTTTTTGAGCCTGCGGGCACCGTTGGAATTTGGAGAGGGGCGGTGAGCATGATCCCAAAATGGCTGCTACAGGTGCAGCCAAACCCAAAATGGCTTCCACAGGAGATGGAGCCAAACAGAATACCTCCCTCCTCACACTTCCTGGGAAGAAGAAGAATCTGAGGGGGAAATGGAACCGTGCTCCGACTGAGGAAAGCCCTGATGCTCACCTGTCCTCCTGAGGTGGAAAACCCTTTCATTTGAATAAGGATAACTAGTAACAATCCCTGCCTTACGGTGATCCTGCCCGCTTTCGGGCCCGCTTTTGGAAAAGCTTTTTTGTGTTATTCCATGTTGTTAATTATGATTAAATTACTTCTAAACAAGTAATAGGTTGATAGTATAGGAGGGAACGGCGTAGGAAGCGACGTCCAAGGGATAAAATAATGAATGGAATATTGAAAATAGACTGATGATGAAATATGAGAATAGTGGACCAATTTAACTTATACGTTTTTGGTAATTCAAATAGGCAAGAAAGTATGTATTGTTTTTGTGATTATAAAAGAATAGGAAATCAGAGCGTATCAGAATATACAGCTACTGCTATTGGTTAAATAGATACGGAAGAGTAATACTAGTAATATAAATATACAGGTGCGTTCATACAAAAGACAATTCCGACTAACCGTGTTTCTTTTGGACAGACCACAGTTTTGGATTAATATATCTACTTAAAAGATGTTCGTAATTATTGTTAAAGTTTATTGTGTTAAGATGAAGGGAAATACCTGACTGATATTTAATGGTGGAATTTTATGTTGTAGATGGAATTTCTATGTGTCTTTTTTGTTTGTTTGTTTATTTTGGAAAAACGAATAAAAACCAATTTAAAAAAAGGAAAAGCTTGGCAAGAGCCAAGGGGAGTATTGGTGGGTGCCGTAGCACCTGTGGGCACCATGTTGGGGAAACCTGGCTTAGGCCTTACCCCGGGGTTGCTGTGGATCAGATGCAGGAGCCGAGGGTCATGTACGCTGCCCTGGGCTCCTTGGAGAAAGGGTGAAATAAGTGTACCAGATAGATAGGTGTGTGCATTGATTGGGTCTTTTTTAAAACTCTCATTTTCTCTGTTCCCTCAGTGCCAGTAAATGGGGGGAGGGGGGGGAAGAGGCAAGAACTAGTCTGAATTTTGAACAGGTTCCCGGGCCAAGCCTCGGTGAGAGAACCCCGCGAGACCCGTAACAATGATTTCTCACGGCATTGCCTGACAGCTCCAAAGGGGAAAGCACTAAACTTGGCTATCAGGGAGCCGCATGGCCCTGCGCTTAAATTTTTTTCTAAAAATGCAAAGTGTCTGAATTCAGGGCCGACTGGTGTAATGATTTCCCCTCCCGATGTAATCTGGTTTATAGATCTGTATAAGGGTTTTTACAGCGGCGCTTGATTATGCGCTGTCCCAAATGATTTATCAAAGGAGCTGATGTAAAAGGCCAGCAAGAAGTGCTGGGGAATTAACTACCTAATTCTTTCTGGGAAATAAACAAACAGACGGAGCTTTCAAGAAACTCCCAAGCCTGGGCATAGAGCAAAAGGCAACGGCTTGCTTGTTTTTTCGCCTGACCCCTTTGATGACTTTCCTTTGTGTTCGGTATCAATGCGAGAATTCGCAGTGGGTGACAAACGAGAAATACATAGGGAGAATCATGGCGCTGAATTAAACGCCCCCTAGACAAGTTTGTCAAGTCTAAGTGGCTGTTTCCACCTCCCTTTCACTCGAGTCAAAAGTCGAATATTGGGAGGGGGGCGGGACAGTTAGGGGGAGACATTTTATTTATATACTTTATTGGGGGAAAATCATACCCCACCTTTAGAGATGCCAGTCTTCAATTGGGGCCGGGAGATCTCCCGGTATTACAACTGATCTCCAGATGACAGAGATCAGTTCTCCTGGAGAAAATGGTTGCTCTGGAGGGTGGGCTGCTGAGGTCCTCTCCAATGCTCCCGCTAAGCCAGGGGTGTCGAACTCATTTGTTATGAGGGCCGGATCTGACATAAATGAGACGTTGTTGGGCCAAGCCATGTGTGTCATAAGATGTAATGCCAGGTAGCAGAGATATAAACTTTATAAAGGACACAAACACAAAGGGTTTTTTTTTTAAACTTAAAATAAAAACATGTTTAAAACATCAGCACACTTGCAATATTTTGCTTATTTAACAGTGTCTGATAACTGACACCTCTTGCTCTGAATTATTGCATCAAAAGGTCTGTGCTGTTGCAATCTTGAGTATGCTGTTCAGGTGTCTATGTGTAAGCTGCAAACCTAATGTAGCAGCGGCAGAACTGGAAGAAGAAGCAGAAGACAGCCATTTCCACTGTGGGCCTGACAGAAGCCCTCTGCGGGCCTGATCTGGCCCCCAGGCCGCATGTTTGACACCCCTGCTCTAAGCTGTGGAGTCCTGTGAGCAAAAATTCTACTTTGTGAGCTGCTGGCATTAAAAGTTGTGAGCGAGGGATTTGGCTACTGCATTAATTAGTTTGCTCTGGAGCCGTCCTTCCTGAGCTAAGGCAAAAATGTGTGAGCCGGAGGCAAAAAAACCTGTGAGCTAGCTCACACTAACTCAGCTTAGAGGGAACACTGGTCCCCTCCACTCCCCTCCTCAAACCCCACCCTCCCCGGGCTCCGCCCCAAATCTCAAGGAATCTCCCAACCCCCATCCCCCACTGGTGGACAGGGGGAACCAGGCAACCCCACCCTCCTTTCTGCTCTCCTAAGAGCCACCAAATGGCTAACTAATTTATTTTGAGTCATTTATTTATAACATTTCCATGGCCCCTTTCCACCCGATTAGGGTCTCCAAGGCAGCGCACATAAAAACGTTCGAACAATTAAAAACAACATTTAAAATTACGAAATAGTTCAATAAAAACACATAGACAAACAGTGCCAGAACTGGGGACACACATGCCTCCAGCATGCTAGGTAGATTGGCATTCAGAGGTTTACTGCCTCTGGTCCTGGAGGTTCCGTTTACTCACCACAGCTAGTAGCCATTGAAGGACTTCTCCACGAATGCCTCTAACCTTCATCGCCATCCACTCTTGTGTCCAGGGCTTTTTTTGTAGAACAAGCCCAGCAGGAACTCATTAGCATAATAGGCCACACCCAACAGCAGAAACCCATTAGCATATTGGGCCACACCCCTGACAGCACAGCTCATTCGCATATTAGGCCACACCCCACCTGTTACCAGAAGTGTGGTCATCCAACCACACCCACCTTTTGCTTCTTATTCTGTTTACTTTGTTGTCAAAACCCAGGGCTTTTTTTTTTTGTAGCAGGAACTCCTTTGCATGTTAGGCCACACACCCCTAATGTAGCCAATCCTAATGAGTTTTCTGCTGTTGGGTGTGGCCTATTATGCTAATGAGTTCCTGCTGGGTGTGGCCAACTCGGGAGCCAGCCGGAACTCCGTTCCTGTGCGTTCCTGCCCAAAAATAGCCCTGCTTGTGTCCATCAGTATATCCACTGGCCGTGAAACCCACAATTTGATTACTCATTGAGTAAAGAAGTATTTCCTGTTTCCTGTCCTGAAACTGCTGCCCGTCCTTCATCAGATATCCCTGAGTTCCAATTTTACAGCCAAAAGACTTTTTTTTAGAAAAAAATGAAAGTATTTAGGGGATATTTAGGGGTCCTTGGGGGGGGGGGGGGGGGGGGGGGGGCGGACACTGCGTAGTCTCTGTGCACCCATGACTCTGCTGATGTTCCCATGTGCTCCCTGGAGGCCATGGGGGGAGGGGGGGCAGCAGTACATTTTTGCTCCAAATTTCCATACCTCCCTGTTCTTCCAGGTCACCTCTGGGAGCTTTCAGCTTTGTGAGTCTGTTACGTGCCATCAAGTCGCTTTGTACTTGAGGACCCTATGAATGAATGGCCTCCAAAACACTAACAGTCTTGCTCAAACTGAGTGCAGCGGCTTCCTTTATTGAGTCAATCCGTCTTGTGGTGGGTTTTCCTCTTTTCCTGCTGCTTTCGACTCTTCCTATGATCGCTATCTTCTCCACTGAGTCTTGCCTTAAGAACATAAGAAGAGCCCTGCTGGATCAGACCAGTGGCCAACCAGTTCCTCTAGAGGGCCAACAATAGGGTACAGAAGCTGAGGCCTTCCCGTGATAAGAGCCTAAGAAGAGCCCTGCTGGATCAGACCAGTGAGGGTCCATCTAGTCCAGCATCCTGTCTCACCCAGGGGCCAACCAGTTCCTCTGGAGGGCCAACAACAGGGCGTAGAGGTCAAGGCCTTCCCCTGATAAGAACCTAAGAACAGCCCTGCTGGATCAGACCAGTGGTCCAGCATCCCGTCTCACACAGTGGCCAACCAGTTCCTCTGAAGGGCCAACAACAGGGCACAGAGACTGAGGCCTTCCCTGAAAATAGCCTAAGAAGACCCCTGCTGGATCAGACCAATGGTCCATCTAGTCCAGCATCCCATCTCATACAGTGGCCAACCAGTTCCTCTGGAGGGCCAGCAACAGGGCATATAGGCCTGATAAGAACCTAAGAAGAACCCTGCTGGATCAGACCAGTGGTCCATCTAGTCCAGCATCTTGTCTCACCCAGTGGCCAACCAGTTCCTCTGGACGCCCAACAACAGGGCATAGAGGTCAAGGCCTTTCCCTTCTAAGAACATCAGAAGAGCCCTGCTGGATCAGACGAGTGGTCCATCTAGTCCAGCATCCTGCCTCACACGGTGCCCAAGCAGTTCCTCTGAATGGCCGGCCACAGGGCAGAGAGACCGAGGCCTTCACAACATTTCCCCTCAGCAGGTTTTGTCCCTCTATGTGCCTAACCATTCTATCATTGGTCACAGTTCCTATTGTTTTGCCTGGGACAGATGTTAGGCTGACTTGCCTGTAATTTCCTGCTTCTCTTTCTGGATCCCTTTTTAAAAATTGGTGTCACATTTGCCGCTCTCCAGTCTTCTGGCACAGCGGCTGAATTTAGCGATAGGTTACATATGATGTGACCAAACTATGATAACTTCTGTTTAGTGATTTTAGCTTCTAGGGAGGGTTCAGGCTGGATCCCCCCTCTCAAGATTGGGGGCACACCTTTCTTAGATATGGGGAAGTGGTCTTTTTCCCCATGAGTTTTCACAAAACCTCTGGTGGCTGCGATCATCTGCTTCCCCTGTTGTCTCGAAACATAATGAAATATTAACCTAATACATCTTCCTCTTTGCAACCGGGATATGCAGGGATATTGATTCAGACCTCGGCGAGACAGCGTGTCGTTCCTATCATATAGTATTTCACGAGGATGACATGGAAGGGGGGTGAGTGTGGAGGAAAGTGAAGTATTTATGGCCATGCGTGGAATATAAAGATGGGATTGTACATTTGTCGCTGCAGAACTGTTGCTTCTTGCATTGTGTTTCTGAGCAAATTGGTCACCGATCCCTTTTCCAGCGTACCTTG
>NW_015168185.1:11556-19309 GCF_001447785.1 Gekko japonicus | reverse complement strand
TCCAAATGAAATTAGAAATTGGGGTTTCCCTAATTTTATAATATCCTTGTTCAGAGAAGCTAATAAACATAAAAGAATAAGAATAAGTTAGATATTACTGCAGTATAAGAGAACATAAGCGAGGTCATGTTGGATTGGGCCAATGGCCCATCCAGTCCAACACTCTGTGTCACACAGTGGCCAAAACCCAGGGGCCCTCAGGAGGTCCACCAGCGGGGCCAGAACTCCAGAAGCTCCCCACTGTTGCCTCCCAAGCACCAAGAATACAGAGCATCACTGCCCCAGACATAAGAGAAGCCATGTTGGATCGGGCCAATGGCCCATCCAGTCCAACACTCTGTGTCACAGAGTGGCCAAAACTCAGGGACCATCAGAGGAATTGATGTGCCTCAGTGGTAGAGCCTGAGCTGGGTATAATAGAGCATGCTTGAATCCCCAGAGAGTAGATTGTAGATGGTAACAATCAGATTAGACAGTAACTGAGCTAAATGGACCGATAATCTCATAAGGTAGAAAAGTCACCTTCTTGTGCTGCAACAGCCAGGGGTTTCTTTTGCATCTCCTCTGTCCTTCAGTTACAGGTAACCAGCAAAACCAGGAACATACAGTGTGAAAAGATTACAAGTGACAAAGTCACACCATGCACAAAATGTTTACTGCGTACGAATTATTAGAATAAGGTTGCCACCCCCCCAGTGGGGGCGGGGTTTCCCCAATTTCCGGTCCCCCGATTTGCTCACCGGCCAGCCACTGGTGGGGGAAGCCCCGCCCATGAAGAGCTCCCCAGCGTCCGACGTGCCTGGCACGATGATGCCACCCGGAGGTGATGTCATCGCACCAGGCATGTCGCCGGAGGGGACGCTCTGGCATTCGGCCAAAAACTCTATGGTACCATAGAGTTTTTGACTAAACGGTAGAGCATCCCCCCTCCCCCAGCGACGTGCCTAGTGTGATGCCATCACTTCCTGGTGACGTCATTGTAGTGCACTTGCAAAGTGACTCCACAAGAAGATCCCAGGAAGATTGCCGGCACAAGGTAGGGACCTGGCAACCCTATATTAGAATTTACTGTCATATGAACTGAACTGCAGGCTGTGGAAGGTCGGTAGTTCAGCAGTTCGAGACCCGGGTGCCGCATGATGGAGTGAGCTCCCGTCTCTAGTTCCAGCTCCTGCCAACCTAGCAGTTCGAAAGCAAGAAATTGCAAGTAGATAAATAGGGACCACTTCGGTGGGAAGGTAACAGTGTTCCGTGCGCCTTGGTGTTTAGTCATGCTGGCCACATGACCACGGAAACGTCTTCGGACAGCGCTGGCTCTTCGGCTCTGAAACGGAGATGAGCACCGCAACCCTAGAGTCGGATTCGACTGGCTTTCGAGCAAGTAAACCTTTACCTTTACCTAGCATATGAAATTCCAGCAATGTAAGTTTACAAACAATTACGCAAAGGTATAGGTTTACAATTATTCAAAGATATAAAGTTTCACAAGGAAGCAACAATGAATGGTTAACACCTTGTAAAAGCAGCCAAAAAGGGGTTTTTTTGGGAGTTGCTCCCAATATTTAACCGTGGACAGTGTAGTCCAATTACAACGCTTCCATAGATACTGGAGATGCTATCAGCGACTACATGTGTCCATGATTTTCTGCATGTTTCTACATGTGTCCAGGGTTTTCCGCATGTTTCATAGCCTTCCTCCAGGTCACAAATTATCAATGGAACCAATGCTCAAGAGTAATTGTTTCGAGAAGCAGCAAAAATGCTGTCCATCCTCTCATTTCGCAGATAGGTTCTCACCTATACCTTTGAGGTAACTATACATTTATATTGTTGGGATTTCTGATGGTAAATTCTAACAATTAGTACACAGTAAGCATTTTGTGCACGGTGTGACTTCAGTTTCATGTGAAAGAACAGGGTACCTGGTCTTATAGCTCAGTTTGGACCTCACACAAAACCATGGTGTAAATTTAAACCTGTGAATCCAGGGCGTTCCCTGTTTTCCAGACAGATCCTGATTTGCTTTGACAAGTGCCAGTTACATTGCCTCTCCCTCTAATGGAAATGGCGAAATGCTTCAGAATTTCGAAGGGAGGTTCCAAGAAATGATAGATTCTGCATTGGGAATCAGTGAGGATTGCTGTATTTGAACATGCTTTATGCATGTTTACATGTAGAAGAAGAAGAGGCGATTGGATTTATACCCTGCCCTTCATTACCCAAAGGAGTCTCAGAGAGGCTTACAAACTCAGTTTGGTGTAGTGGTTAAGTGTGTGGACTCTAATCTGGGAGAACCGGGTTTGATTCCCCACTCTTCCACTCACACCTGCTGATGTGACCTTGGGTCAGTCACAAGCTCTACCACAGCTATCCTTGAAAAAGAGCAGTTTCTGTCAGAGCTCTCTCAACCCCACCTACCTCACAGGGTGTCTGTTGTGGGGAGGGGGAAGGGAAAGGAGTTTGTAAGCCGCTCTGAGACTCTAAATGAAGGGTGGGGGGTATAAATCCAATCTCTTCTTCTTCTTCTTCTTCCTTTCCCTTCTTCTCCCCACAACAGACACCCTGTGAGGTAGGTGAGGCTGAGAGAGCTCTGACAAAAACGGCTTTTTCAAGAACAGCTGTGTCAGAACTATGGCTTGCCTAAGGTCATCCAGCAGGTGCAAGTGGAGGAATGGGGAATCAAACCCGGTTCTCCCATATTAGAGCTCTTCCATATTAGAGCTCTTTGAAATGTTGAATCCAGCATGATTCTTGAAAAGAATATATTGAAACGAATTTAGAACCAGGGGTCCATCGAGTCAGCTGGCAGAAACACTACTACATCCTTACAGATCAAGGCCTTTTTTTGAATTTATTACAAACTGGAAAAACTCCACCTGTGAATTTCTACCTGTATTCAACTTTACCAGTGAATTTCCACCTGTTGTGTATGGAAAATTTGTTTGGAGTACTTTATATGTCTTACTATTATTAAATTAATTGATTATTGGTGTTAAAATGTGGGCACATGCATTTTTTTCCCTCGCCTTCGGGATTCTGGCAGTGTGATGTATGCAGCCACAAAGTGGATTCCACAGGAGCCGGACCCAGCCATACTATGGCCGCTGCACCTTATCTTCGGTCACACAGCGGAAATCCTTGAGCTGTGGTGGCAATCCTGAGCAAAGACAAAACGTGTGAGCCAGAGGCTAAAAAACCTTCGTTCACACTCACTCATCTTAGAGGGAACACTGGTAGGAGCGGCAGCTTTTCTTGGCCTTGCTAGTTTTTGCTCGGGCCAGTGGATGTAGATTTTTTATCTTGGTTGAGAAGATTGCAGCTGAGGTTCAAAGCCAGTGCTGGCCTCCCTTTGTTTCTGCTCTTCAAACCAAAGGTAGCATTCCAACAGGTAAGATTTAAAGAAAAAACAAGCCGGACGACTTTTACCTTTGATCGAGTAGTGAGGTGTTTTGTTTTGTTTTTTTAATGATCAACGGCATCTTGAAGCCCTAGCGAAAGCATTTGTGCTGGCCGGGGGGGGGGATGCCGATGCGTGCGTTTCAAGCCCTGTGCAATTTTTGACAGTCTGGGATTTGGTTCAAAGGTTGTTTACCCACCCTTAAATCCAAATGGGAAAGACCTTTTCTATTTGATCCTGTCTGGTTCTCAAACAGACATCTTGTTGCGGCCGCGTCTAGCGGAACGGTCACGTTTCACACCCGGCGGCTCCTTGTTATTATTAAAGCTGGGGAAAAGGTTGTTTGTTCATTCGGTTCTTTTGCAAAGAGAGGGGGAAATTCACCGCTGCCTTTGTAGTACCTGGGAAAGGGCTGATCCTTGGCGTCCCTGACTCCCTGTGGTTGCGATGCTTAGGGGAAATCAGCTCAAACGAGAGGGGAAAATCAGAGTAGGGATTTAGCTGGGAAGGTGGATCTGTACCTAGGCCTGGAAAGTTCTCCAGCCCAGGTGATCTAAGATAAGAACTAGAGAAAGTTGGAGCTTGAGGTGGAGAATATAAAATACATCTCTTCCTTGATGGAGGCTGGGCTCCTGGGCAATGCTCCCTCTAAGCTGTGGAGTCTTGTGAGCAAGAATTCTACTTTGTGAGCTACTGGCACTGAAGTTGTGAGCCAGCAATTTGGCTGCTGCATACGTTACTTTGCTCGAGAGCCATCCTTCCTGTGCAAAAATGTGTGAGCCAGAGGATAAAAAACTGTGAGCTAGCTCACACTTGCTCAGCTTAGAGGCGACACTGCTCCTGGATAGATCAAGCCTGGCCAATCCAAGGGGTCATTAAGGCTGCCGTGTTCCGGGGGGGGGACAGGGAACCCCTCTGCCCCCAGCTCTGTTTCCAGCAGGAGGGGGGGAAAGTTTCAAAATTGCTGTTGTCTGATGGTATTCCATTACTTCTGGGGGAAATGTGGAAGTGACATCAGTTCACTCTAGGAATTGCCAGAAACTCTGTGACAAATCATAGAGCATACCATAGAGCTTTCCACAAATCCTAGAAAGGAGTGATGTCACTTCCGGCCTTGCTCCTAGCAAAGCAATGCCTCTGGCCCAGCCCCAGCCCCCCCCCGGGAAATTGGAAAGTCTACACCGTTGGTTCACTCTAGGAACTGCCAGAAACTCTGTGGCAAATCATAGAGTATACCATAGAGTTTTCCACAAATCCTAGAAAGGTGTGATGTCATTTCCGAGCTTTTCCCAGAAATGGAATGCTTTTGGCTGAATGCTCCCTCTAAGCTGTGGAGTCTTGTGATCAAAAATTCCACTTTGTGAGCTACTGGCATTAAAGTTGTGAGCGAGCGATTTGGGTATTGCATAAATTAGTTTGCTCTGTAGCCATCCTTCCTGAGCTAAGACAAGAATGTGTGAGCCGGAGGCTAGAAAACTGTGAGCTGGCTCACACTAACTCAGCTTAGAGGGAACACTGGGCTGATGGTGTCCCTGGTCCTCCAGACTGCATATTATCCATCAATCTGCTGTGTATTACCCATCAATCACACGGGCAGTTGCTACACACCTCTTTTCAAGGGCTGAAGATGGGCCTGAGGCCGGTGCACAGACAATGTGTTTTCCTGACTAGCCTCTGGCTCACAGCCGCCCATCAAGATGTTTCCAGTTCAACCCTGGAGTGCCTGACGTTCATTATTTAGAGAACTGCTCACCTTCTCTACACTCTTGAAAGCTGGTACCTGGAGCAAAATCTGATAAATTTTTTTGTTTCATTTTCTTTTGGAAGAAGAAAATATACCACATAACTCAAGGTTCTAGCCCTCAAGGATGTGGAGATACATCTGTTGACATCCCAAAGATGCTGCTTTGGTTCTGGGGGCAATAAGACCTAGTTTGTAACGCTGAAATGAATAGTTGTGTAAGTTCTGCAGTGTTCGCTTTGTGGGGTTGAGAGCTAATTCCGCTCGTACATCTCCCAGAATGCCAAAGCAGCCTGTATATTTGAATATGACTATCCAGGACTTCCTCTTCTCCTTCGAAGGAAACTGATTGTAAAGTTTGCCATGGGCTTTTCATCCTTCAGGGAATGTACAATGCAATAATACGAAATTTCTTTTCTATCAGCAGGCTCAAAACACCTGCCTTTCTTCTTTTACCTCTCTTTCTTCCTTTCTCTCAGTTCACCTTGCCCAACACGTTCTGGAACTTTGGGTTTTAAAATATCATTTGAACAGAGAAACCTAACGTGAGCAGTTAGTTGATTTGGGTTACACAGTGTATTTATATATCGTACATGGTGGCGCTTTCCCAGTAAAGCCATATAATTTTTTTTTTTAAGTGCAGCCGTGTAAACCAAACTAAAAGCAGCGGAGGATTCAAGTTAAAAATAATTTAGTTTGCTTAAAATTAGAACCCGATGAATATTTAGCACTTTCGGTCTCTTTTTCCCCCCAACCTTCTTTGGCACAATTAGTTCTCCGGGTTGTTGATCCCTGCAACATGCTTAGGGGGAAAAATCAGTAAAAAGAGGGATGCATTTTTTTTGCCATTGCTAAAAATATTCACATAAACTGGGAGTTTTTACTGTATCCTGAATGTCATGATAAATCTTTTCCTGTCATTTTGGTGTCTGTTCCTGCTACGTAGTTGGCTATAGCCCTTATTCAGTTTCCTTGATAAGGGGAGGGTATTTGAGAAGGATCTGACCTGTATGGTCCAAGCTCACCAGATCTTGGAAGCTAAGCAGGGTTGGCTCCGGTCAGTACTCAAATGGAAGACCACCAAAGATGTCCAGGGCTGTTATGCAGAGGTAGGCAATGGCAAGCCACCTCCGTGTGTCTTTTGTACTGTCCCGGATGGCCTAGGTTAGCCCGACCTCATCAGATCTTGGAAGCTAAGCAGGGTTGGCTCTGGTTAGTACTTGGATGGGAGGCCACCAAGGAAGTCCAGGGTTGCTACGCAGAGGCAGCCAATGACGAACCACCTCTGAACGTCTCTTGCCTTGAAAAGTCTACAAGTTCGCCACGGGTTGGCTGCGACAGAAGCCGTGTCTCAGACTTCCAAAACAACTTTTAAGAGCTACTGACAGTGAGGTTAACACGTACGATACATGGACTGGCACAGACTCAGCGAAGGTGGTGAGCCGACAGGGATCAGCGGCTTCCTTCCCCTTGGAACGTGGCGTGTTGCACAAACTTGCACGTGGATTGGGAGCACTGTGAGGGCTGCTGGTGGTGATTTGTCTGGAGACAGAGAGCAAGACCTTGGGAACAGCTGTCTACAGCTGTGCTGCATTTGTGTGTCTGGAGGCCGTTCCCAGACAGTTTTAAAAGGGGATTAGATAGATTCATGGAGGAGAGGTCTATCAGTGGCTGCTAGCCGTGGTGACTGAGGGGGGAACCTCCACGTTCAGAGGCACTAATCCTCTGAATCCCAGAGCCAGGAGGCAACATCAGGGAAAGGTCTCGGCCCCTCTGTGCCCTGTTTTTGGCCCTCCAGAGGAACTGTGTGAGATGGGATGCTAGACTAGATGGACCACTGCTCTGGTTTTCTGCTTCTTGTATGATACCAGAGGTAGCAAGCACTAGACACACTTAACTTGAGGAAAGTTGCTGTGTCATGACCGTTAGAGCAAACACAAGGGGGGGGGGTTGCAGTCTGGTATACGGGCTACAACAACAATACTGCAACAGAGCAACCTATACAATGGATCATATGAAAAATAACAGAAAAATCATTCCATGATGTTTAATCTTATTCTTTTTTTCAATCTAGACGTCATAAGATGAATATACACAACGTCATGAAGAAGTGAAGGACGAACTTCTCCGGAGTAACCGTTTCGTTTCGATATCTCTTTTTCACACAAATATCAGTTAGTTCTGCTTCCACATACTCTTTCACCTTTCCAAAGAATATCTCTAATTCCCAAACTGCTAAAGGACAGCTTATAACCGGCACAAGGCCTATGTATCAAATCAGGCTGATCGAAACGAAACGGAATGATTTTTCTGTTATTTTTTATATGATCCACTGTATAGTTTGCACTGTTGCAGTATTTTTGTTGTAGCCCATGACCGTTAGAGCAGCTCCTCAGTGGGACGGGCTTCCTCGGGAGGTGGGGGGGCTCTCCTTCTTGGGAGGTTTTTAAGCAGAGGCTAGATGGCCATCTGAGAGCGCTGCTGATTCTGTGAACTGGGGCAGATCCGGAGTGGAAGGGCAGGAAGGCTTAGTTCTCCTGGCCCTTTCTTACATGCCCAGGGAAATGCTGATGGCCTCTTTGAGCTCAGGAAAGCAATTGTTCTCCAGGCCAGTT
>NW_015168185.1:0-11190 GCF_001447785.1 Gekko japonicus | reverse complement strand
AGACAGCAACAAAAGGGGACAGATGAATCTCCCTGAGGAGCAAGTTCCAGAGCTTTGGGGCCATGACCGAGAAGGTCCTGCCCCAGGTTGCCACCAACCTAATCTCAGAAGGCGGGGTTTACCCGAAGCAGGGCCTCTGAGGAGGTCCGTAGTGGTCGGACAGGTTCATAAGGGAGTAGGCGGTCCTTCAGATACGCTGGTCTCAAACCATACAGGGCTTTGAAGTGTCGAGACCAGCACCTTGAATTGTGCCCAGAAACAAACTGGAAGCCAGCATATATGGGCCAAGACTGGACTGATGTGACCCCTGTGACCCGCTCCAGTCAACGTCCTGGCTGCAGCATCTTGAACCAACTGAAGTTTCCAAACACTTTCCAAGGGCAGCCCCTCATAGAACACATTGCAGTAATCTAATCTAGATGTCACCAGGACATCTGTTACCAGTTATTACCCACGCCTACAGACCTTAAAAGTTCCACTTTCTAAACTCAGATATATGGATGTATTCCTTGACTTCGGCCCCGTTCACACGGAGAAGTTGCCGCGCTAAAGACACAGATGTCAGGCGGATTTTCGGTGCGTGATCACACTGCAACATCTGGGAAGCGTAGCGCACCCGTGGCCAACCCGTGGCGTCCCACCGAAGATGCACAGTAAAAAAGTACCTCGGAAAGTGTACTAGTATCCGGAAAACGCGGGGCAGGGGTGGACGTCTGATCACGGGAGCGCTAGTATCCCATGGCATCCGGTGCCCGTCCACGTCCTGTCGCAAACCGGATGTTTTTCGTAAGCGCGTGCGCACAAACACGTAACTGAAAGCAGTGTTGCTCTGCGGAACTGCACATGCGCACAAACGCAAATGCTTGCCGTGCCGCTTCTTTGCCATGCTCCAGCATCGCCATGTGCTCACCGGCTAACAGCACCAGCGCGCTTTATTTTGCTCCGGGGCGAACAGCCACGCACCCCCCCTGCGTTATCTGGCCCATGTGACCGGGGCCTTCATTAAGTATTAAGAATAAGCTACTTTCATGAGCTCCGAAGCACTCTGGTTTATTTACCATACTTTTGCACATTCCTGGCCGGTGCACAGAAATTCTTTTGCGGCGTTGATTTCCCTGCGCCCTGTCCTGAAATGAACCAGGGTTGCTATGACAAGGATGTGGGGTCCTTGCAGTGTTCCGGGCTTTTATCTCTTAACAGATGGAAAGGGCTGTGGTTTTGACCCCAGCCCACACTCTGGCAGCTCCACAGCAAGCAAGCCCGTGCTAAAGGGTGGACACGTTAATTGGAACGCACGCAGAGCAGCTGGTGGGCTGTCAAAAACCTCCGCAAATGGAGGATCCATGTCCAGTCCGCTGCTTTACGAATTCATGCTAACAGGAGCTGGCTGAGAAACTGAATCAGGGGTGGGGGGCAGGACTGGGTTTTGGGGGGTGCAGGACCAATCAAATCAGCTCCCACCATGAAAAAGAAGAAGAGGAGATACCTTCCAGAAATGGAACAAAGTTTGAACCCAGCGGCACCTTTAAGACCAACAAAGTTTTATTCCAGGTATATGCTTTTGAGTGCATGAAGATATCTGAAGAAGTGTGCATGCACTCAGAAGCTTATATCCAGAATAAAACTTTGTTGGTCTTAAAGGTGCCACTGGGCTCAAACTTTGTTCTGTTGCTTTAGACCAAAACGGCTATCCGTGTGAATCTGTCTTCCAGAAATGGGGATGCTTAGGGAGTGGAGGGGGATCCCAAGTCGCTTAACGACAAATTCCAGTCATTGTTTTAGTAGAACAAACTACATGTCTTTAATGTATTTATGCAGATTTTTTTGCAGGCAAGAGGCAGCAGCATCCATGTATAGTTTAGGCTCCGAAATGGTCCTTATTGAGGAGCCGCGGTCCGTTTTAAAGGGGATGGGCTTAGGAACATCTGCTTAACACCTCCTATCTCATGATACCTTACAGAGATCCATTTGACCTCTGTAAGATCAGTGGCCTTTTTGGTGGTGACACCCATCCTTTGAAATGGGCTGCCGGAGGAGGCGTTTAGGGCAGTGTTTCCCAGCCTCTGAGTCCCAACCCAAAAGTGCGTCACAGAGCCTCTGTAAGTGGTTTGCGGGCCTGCCTTCCCTAATGGCCACCTCTGCCCTTTCCTTGGCTCTCTTTTGTATTCTGGAAAGCAAGATCTGTCCCTGGAAATGGTATCTTCCATGTCATACATTAGTTCAGGGTTCCCCAACCCTTTTGAGCCTGCAGGTGCCGTTGAAATGGTGACACGGGGTGCTGAGCGCAACCACAAGATAGGTCTTCTTCTTTTTTTTTTACTGCTCCCCCAAATTTTCAGGTGTTCCAGAAAACCTCAGGGAAAAAGAAAGGTTTCGGGGGGGAAATTGGGACAATTTTTCTGGGCCCATCTTGAAAGCACAAGGAAGATACCAATGAAAAGGGGGATTTTTGCTTCTTAAATGGGAAACTTTGAGAGCTCCACAGCAGTATTTGGATTCTGTTCTCTGAAGCATGTGCGTTAATATCTGGTGACACAGTAAGGAGTAACTCCTAGTTTTGATCCTTTTATTTTTATTTTACCATGTTTATGCCCCAATTTTCTCCCCAACGGAGATCCAAAGCAGCTTACATCACTCTACACACGACACCCCTGTGAGGCAGGTTAGACTGAGCACGTGTGACCGGCCAAAGGTCACCCAGAGAGCTTCCGTGGTAGAAGGGGAATTCGAACCTGGGTCTCCCAGATCCTACTCCAAAACTGTAGCCGCTATACAGTATATGCTATACATTATGCAGGGGCTTCTATACAGCCGCTATTCAGTATATGCCAGTTTGGTGTAGTGGTTAAGTGCGCGGACTCTAATCTGGGAGAGCCGGGTTTGATTCCCCACTCCTCCACTTGCACCTGGCTGGATGACCTTGGGCAAGCTGTAGTTCTGATAAGAGCTGTTCTTGAAAAAGAGCCGTTTCTGTCAAGAGTTCTCTCAGCCCCACCTACCTCACAGGGTGTCAGTTGTGAGGAGGGGAAGGGGAAGCAGTTTGTAAGCCCCTCTGAGACACCTTTGGGTAGTGAAGGGCAGGGAATAAATCCAATCTCTTCTTCTTTTACCTCACAGGGTGTCTGTTGTGAGGAAGGTAAGAGAAAGGAGTTTGTAAGCCGCTCTGAGACACCTTTGGGTAGTGAAGGGCGGGGTATAAATCCAATCTCTTCTTCTTCTAGTGTCCTGGCCCCATTGGTGGACCTCCTGGTGGCACCTGGTATTTCTGGCCACTGTGTGACACAGAGTGTTGGACTGGATTGGCCACTGGCCTGATCCAACATTGGCTTCTCTCTTACATTCTTATGTTCTCTTAGGTCCCAGGTTCAGTCCCCAGCAGTAGAAAGGGTCAGGTAGCAGGAGAAGTGAAAGACCTCCACCCAAGACCCCGGAGAGCTGCTGCCAGCCTGAATGGGCAATACTGCCCTTGACGGGCCAGGGGTCTCATTCAGTGGAAGGCAGCTCCGTGTGTTCCTGTGTTTACGATTGCAAGTTTCAATACCCTCAGAAGAAGCAGAATAAGATGGTCTAATGAGCCTGTGACGTTTTCTCCAGAAGCTGGAACATGCTCATTAATTGAGGTATTCTGGTTAAAAGAATTAATTAAGTTGTTTCTGGTCTCACACACACACACACACACACACACACACCCCCCACCCCACCACATCTCAAGTAATTATTTACCTTCGATTTTCACTGCCGAACTTGGGTTGTTTACAGAAAAGAATTGTCGTGAAGGGGGGAAACGCAAGCCCATCACTTTCCGTATCATAATTTTAGCAGTTGAAGAGGAAGGCGCTTGACTGGCTGGCTCAATCGGCTGAGGAGAAATTGCAGTTGTGGGGAGAAGGCACATAGGTAAAGGTAAAGGTTCCCTTGCTCGAAAGCCAGTTGAGTCCGACTCTAGGGTTGCGGTGCTCATCTCCGTTTCAAAGCCGAAGAGCCAGCGCTGTCCAAAGACGTTTCCGTGGTCATGAGGCCGGCATGACTAAACACCAAGGCGCACGGAACTCTCGGCTGAGGAGAAATTGCAGTTGTGGGGAGAAGGCACATGGGAAGTGACATAACCTTGGTGTAGGGCTGCCAGCCCCCCGCCAGAAGAGGGAGATGCCTACCCACAGCTGCAACCCCCCATTGCTATCAGTGGGGGGATAGCGTAAAAATGGGGTGGGGATCCGACTGTGTTCCGACATGCTGACATCACTTCCTGTGGACCTGGAAGTGATGTCAGCATGTCACTAGTGATGCCAGGGAGACACTGGTATTTGAGCAAAACTTTATGGTAAAACCGTAGAGTTTCGCTCAAACACCAGAGAGTGCTGGTGTCACTTCCAGTGCGTGCCAGAAGTGACATCATCACATTGTCACCCGTGTTCCCTCCAAGCTGAGTGTGAGCTAGCTCACAGTTTTTGTTAGCCTCTAGCTCACACATTTTTTTCTTAGCTCAGGAAGGATGGGGCTCCAGAGCAAACTAGTTTATGCAGTAGCCAAATCGCTCGCTCACAACTTTTAATGCCAGTCGCTCACAAAGTAGAATTTTCGCTCAGAAGACTCCACAGCTTAGAGGAAGCATTGGTTGCTGGCCTGGGCCTCCCCTGCCACCGGTAAGTTCCCCCCACCAGTTGCCAGGGGGATCTGGCAACGCACCCTTGGTAGGAGGATCCTGAAACGCTCCAAGCAGACATTTCCCATGGCCCCCAAGTTCGCACGTTCTCTTGAATCTTGCACCCTATATGGTGACACTCAGGGCTATTTTTGGGCAGGAACGCACAGGAATGGAGTTCCGGCTGGCTTCAGAGCTGGCCACACCCACTACAGCCAAAACCTCTGCATGCGTGGCTACAGAGGGAAGGCCTGGAGAGCAACCCCTCCGGCGACTCTGAGGCGGGGGGGGCGGGGGGCCCCTGGGAGAGATGGGGGGGCATTTAAATGCCTCCCCGTGCCCTCCCTGGCCGGCTTGCCACAGGACGCTCGGGCAAACCAAGGGAAGGCATGGGTGTGGCCTAATATGCTAATGAGATGCGCTGTCAGGGGTGTGGCCTAATATGCTAATGAGCTCCTGCTGGGCTTTTCCTACCAAAAAAGCCCTGGTTGACACTGATGATGTGTTTGGAATTGGGAGGGAAAGCAGTGTTCCAGGTAGGGGGGCAAGAACTATAGAAATCCCAGGAGGCTGTGGAAAACATGGACACGTATCTCGAGGCAGTTTTGGGATGGAGGAGGGCTAACCAGGCTGAAACTGAATCCCGACAAAACTGATGGGGGGAGGGCCTGATCCAGAAACTGAGCTAATTCCTGTTCTCCCCCTAAAGGAGGATGTTCATAGCTTTGGGGTGCTGCTGGACCCGGGCATCCGGTTGAATAAACAGGTGGTATGCAGTGTTCCCTCTAAGCTGAGTTAGTGTGAGCTAACTCACAGTTTCTTAGCCTCCGGCTCGCACATTTTTGTCTTAGCTCAGGAAGGGTGGCTCCAGGGCAAACTAATGTATGCCGTAGCCAAATTGCTCGCTGAGAACTTTAATGCCAGGAGCTCACAAAGTAGAATTTTTGCTCATAAGACCACAGCTTAGAGGGAGCATTGGTGGCATGGATGGCCAGGGGTGCCTTTCAGCCACTTCAGATGGTGAGCCAGCTGCAGTCCTTCCTGAGTAGCAAAGATCTTGGCAGTGCGGTGCACGCTCTGCTAGCATCCAGCTTAGACTACTGCAGTGTGCTCTACGTGGGGCTGCCCTTGAAAACCGTCTGGAAGCTATAGTTGGTACAGAGTGCTGCAACCAGAACACTGATGAGTCATATGGACCATATTGCACCAGTCTTGTTCCATCTACACTGGCTCCCACTTTGCTTCTGGTCCCAGTTCAAGGTGCTGGTATTGACCTTTAAAACCCTATACCGCTTCGGACCAGCATACCTGAAGTATTCCTACTCCCATATGAACCTATCTGACCAATCCAGTCATCTTCAGGGACCCTACTCCGGTGCTCCCTCCATCTGAGTCTAGATGGGTGGCAAGCAACCCAAAAATTTTTATTTGATTTCTATCCTGCCTCAGGGCAGGTAACAATATATAGCAGTAGAAAAGAGCAAGAGTCCAGCAGCATCTTAAAGACTAACAAAATATGTGGCAGGGTAGGAGCTTTTGTGAGTCACTGCTCACTTCATCAGATAGAGCTAGAATGTGAGTCCATCAGTCCTTATATTGTGTTGATGGATTTCCATTCTGTACGGCTAAAGGCAGTGCCTTCCACGGAGATAGTTCTAGATGGGTAGCTGTGTCTGTATGTAGCAGCGTTCCGTGCGCCTTGGTGTTTAGTCATGCCGGCCACATGACCACGGAAATGCCTTCGGACAGCGCTGGCTCTTCGGCTTTGAAACGGAGATGAGCACCGCAACCCTAGAGTTGGATTTGACTGGTTTTCAAGCAAGGGAACCTTTACCTTTACTTTAGCAGTCGAAAAGAGCAAGAGTCTAGTAGTACCTTCTGCTTCCACATGCTCAATTCCCTTAAAGTATAAAGAAATCACAGCGATATTTTAAGCCATACAGTTACCCTGTCCCTGTGTCAGTTCATGTGTCAGTTTTGTGTTTAATTATTTAAGTTAAAGTTTAACTAGCCTGCATTTTTATGGGTCAGTATTTGAAACAGGATTTCTACTCTAAGAGTGTCTCATAAAATGTACTTACCTTGTTGTAGAGATCTGTATTATTGAAGTTGATTTTCAATGAGATTTATACTTGTCTGCAGTGTTATATGGAAAATGTATAAAATAAAATAAGACTAACGAAATATGTGGCAGGGTATGAGCTTTCATGAGTCACTGCTCACTTCTTCTTGATCTAACGATATATAGGTTAATAATCATAGGCCCTGGTCACACGGGCCGGATATCGTGGGGGGGAGGGAAGGCTGTTTGCCCCGGAGCGAACTACCGCACGGCCGCCGGATCAAACGTCTCGCCGACGTCCCGCGGTTCAGGGGGAGGTGCCAATCATACGTCAGTCCTGCGGTGCGGCAAAGAAGCGGCGCGGCGGGGGTTGTGTTTTTTTTTAACCGAAGTGTGCGCATGCGCCGTTGGGTGCTTGTGCGCATCCCGTGGAGACTTGGGGGGGGAAACCTTTTCGTGACGGGACATGGGCGGGTGCCAGACGCCACGAGCTCCCACCGACAAGCTGATCAGACGCCCACCCTTGCCCCACAGTTTCTGGAAACTAGTACCTTGGAGGTACTAGTTTTTTACGGCACATCTTCGGCGGGAAGCCTCGGGAGCTCTACGCTTCCCAGATGTTGCAGTTTCGGTTTGATCGCGCCCGGAAAATCCGCCTATCTTCCGTCTCTGTAGCGTGGCTAATGCTCCGTGTGACCGCAGCCATAGGTTATTTAACATAAAAACTAAGACAAGTGTAAAATGAACAGGGGGTAGCAACGATGGCAACAAGACAGAGAGTTCAAATGCCTCCTGCAGCTGACAGTCTTCTAGCAGGGTCAGTTTGGACGAAACACAGTGCCAAAGACTGTGTACAGGGGAGGCTGGAATGGGTTGGACGTCCGCTGCCTCGACCGAAGGCCTGGTGGAAAAGCTGCATTTTGCAGGCCCTGCGGAACTGTAATAGATCCCGCAGGGCCCTGATCTCAGGTGGGAGCGTGTTTGACCAGGCTGGGGCCGGGGCAGAAAAAGCCTCAGCTCTGGTTGAGGCTAAGCGGGCGTCTTTCGGGCCTGGGACTCCCAGATGTTGGTCTGCAGAGCGCAAGCCACTATGGGGCACATACGGGGAGAGGCTTTCCCGTAGATATGCTGGTCCCGAGCCGCGTAGGGCTTTGAAAGTTAATACCATAACCTTGAACTGGATCCGGTATTCAGCTGGCAGTAGAGAAAGAGCCTTCTTGGTGGTGGCCAGTGTTCCCTCTAAGCTGAGGGGTTTTTTGTGTGTGTGTTTTTAACTTTATTGAATAACGTTCATATAATTATAAAGGTTGTGTTACAGAATAATTACATCAGTATACCAAACGGATCATTTACAATGTAAACCTTTTCATTTTCAAAGTTGAAAGAGGTAATAACATCCCTAACTAAGCAACACATTCGGTTGTAAACATAACATACAGCTCTATTCGTCACATCTTTGTTTCAATAGGAAATGATCAAATTTATATCAGATTTATTCACTATGTTGATTTTTTGAAAAATTCGTATTTATATCAGATTTATTCACTATGTTCACTATGTTGATTTTTTGAAAAATAACTTGCTGAACAAAAGGTGACCATTTTTTGGCAAAGTAGAGTTTACTTCTTTCTGAGTTGGAATGTTCAAGTTCTACCGTTAATTTATCGAAAAAAGTATTCCCAGGACTTATTACGCCAATCTTGTGTATTGGGCATTTCTATACTCTTCCATTTAGATGCCAATACTGTTTTTGCTGCTGCAAATAAGGTTGCTATTAATCCTCTAAGCTGAGTTAGCGTGAGTTAGCTCACAATTTTTTTAGCCTCCGGCTCATACGTTTCTGTCTCAGCTCAGGAAGGAGGGCTCCAGAGCAAACTTATTTATGCCGTAGCCAAATGGCTCTCTCACAGCTTTAATGCCAGTAGCTCACAGAGTAGAATTTTTGCTTACAGGACTCCACAGCTTAGAGGGAGCACTGGTTGTGGCATAGAAACTTTGGAACTTCCTCCCCAGAAAGATTTGCCTATCTCCCTCTATTGTCGTTTTTCGCCAGCAGGAAAAGAGGGTTTCGTTCGTTCGTTTTTTGGCATTCCCTCACTAATTGTCATTATCTCCCCTCCCTGTTTGTGTGTTTTTACGTGTTTATATTTTTGTGTCTTTATGTTATGGCTTGTTTCAATTTTTATATATATTTTTATTTTAGATGCATTTTTCTGTCTGGAATATTTTAATGTTTGAAACCTTTTCGTCTTCGCTACTGTGGGGACCATGAATTGGGTGGGAAAACAGTATGGGAATGTTATAAATAAATAAATAAAATCAACATTGTGAGACAGTTCAGTATTACTACAGGGTATTTTTTGCCACAGAGGTATGGGAAATTCCTAGAGTGTCATGCAGTGCTGTGACATCACTTCCTGGTAAGAAACTGGAAGTGACAATAGAATCAGATGGGTGGCCTTGTTGGTCTGAAGCAGCAGAACAAAGTTTGAGTCCAGTGTAGGGTTGCCAAACCCCCCGGTTTGCTAGGGGTCCCCCATTTTGGGGGGGGGGGGTTCTACCCCCCCCCAACACCCACAGCCACCCCTCTCTCTCCCTTTAAGTGTGTGGAACCCGTGTTTCCTCCCAAGAAGATGGACTTGGCAACCCTAGTGCAGTGGGCACCTTTAAGACCAACAAAGTTTTATTTAAGGTGTAAGCTTTCACGTGCGCGCACACTTCCCTCTCTGAAGTTAATTGTACAGCTGCTTAAAAACCATAATTCTTTCCTCCACTGAAGCAGAATTAGGTTGCCCCAAGCTGGAAACATGGCATAGTAAGCACTTTGTTTAAGCTGGCTGTTTCTTCCGAAGAGACAATTGCTTTCTCGCCACAGCCCTACATGGTACAGTAGAAATAACAACACAAAGTGTCAACAACATAAGTTTGAAGAAATGAAAGGAGCAAACATATGGGCACAAAGAAAGAGAATCCGCTTTCAGATTTAAAAATGTTCCGTGTCCCTGCTGTTGCCGGTAGTGTACTTGAACTTGCCATCACCCATCTAAACACGTCTCACGGTGCAGGAGTCCAGGGATCCCCACTGAGAGCGCGGTGGGACGTCTTGTGCACAAACAGACGTCACAAGAGAGCCAGTGTGGTGTAGTGGTCGAGAGCATTGGACTAAACTCTGGGAGGTGCCGCTTCGAATCCCCACCTGTGCCATGGAAGCTCGCTGGGTGACCTCAAGCCAGTCACACTCTCTCAGCCTAACCCACCTAGCAGGGTTGTTGTGAGGATAAAAGGGAGAAGAGAGAATGTAAGCCGCTGTGAGTCCCCATTGGCGGAGAAAAGCAGAGTATGAATGAATTAAATTAAAAAAAACCAACGATTACAGGACGAAGACAGACTAGAGTGGCTATTTCCACGCATCCCCCCTTCCCACTTGTCGGGAACAGCGGCTATAGGGTTGCCAGGTCTGGGTTGGAAAATACCTGGAGACTTTGGGGTGGATCCGGGAGAGGGCGGGGTTTGGGGAGGAAGGGGCCTCAGCAGGGTACCATGCCATATAGACTCCACCCTTCAAAGCAGCCCTTTTCTCCAGGGGAGCTGATCTCTGTCAGCTGGAGATCAGTTGTAAAAGCGGGAGATCCCCAGGCCCCACCTGGAGGGTGGCAACCCTAAGCGCCTAGGACGGTTCACTACTGGCCGCCACCACTCTGGTATGGGTCTCCTTGGGAGGGCCCAGGGCCCCCACCCCTACCCCTTTTTACAGGACTTTTACAGCAGGTTTCTCTTGGCACGTGACCAAACGAGGCGTGAGGACCCAGGCAGAGTAACAACTAGTTTTTGGGGTTTTTAATAAGTATCCAAGGGTACACTTGTATTATTTTTTTCCATTATATACTACAGACATACAAACACACATACAAACAACCCCTAACTACCCCCCACAACATATAACATATAACAAGAGACTTTATCATTTCTTCTGCTTGTTAGATTTCTGAATTCATTATCTATTTTGCTAAGCTTATCTTTTCTGCGTTCTCAAATTACTACATTTATTTATCAGTTGCATTTACGTTATACCAATCGTAGAATCTCTTCCAAGTTTTTTGAAAAGTCCATTCTGTACCGGCTCTCATCTCAAGTGTCAGTTTGTCATTTTCCGCCGTTTCAAATATTTTATTCACGTATTCTTGCTTCGTTGGTATTTCCATTGTTTCCCAATATTTAGCATATACTATCCTTGCAGCTGTCGACATATGAACTATCAAATACCTATCTGCTTTATCGAGGTCTTTCGGAAATATATTCAATAACAGTATCTCTGGAGTAAATGGGATATTAGTTCTTATTAAACAACTAGTTTTATTAAGAGATTTAACAACAACTTTAGATCAATAACAAGAAGGAAAAAATGAGCAAAGTAAAGGCAGGCAGATCAGTAAAACAATAAATCCTAACGTGTCTGTCTACACCAGGGGTGGCCTAACTGTGGCTC
>NW_015168184.1:65741-68554 GCF_001447785.1 Gekko japonicus | reverse complement strand
CAACCACTATCCCCTGTTCTACAGCACTGCCTGCATGCATTCTGGATAGTACAGTTAAAGCATTTCTTCTGTGCCTAGCAGACTCAGAACTACAGCAGAGAATTGAATAGCAGGCAAACAACACCCGCTACACTTGACATAAATTTAAGAAAATCATAGGACAATACAAAGACTGGTAAAATGAAAATATTCTGCAGAGAAATACCTATCAGAATGATGCCCTTCAGTAGGAACATGTACTAACTATTCTGGTTGGAAGATGCCTCTGTAAGATTATATTTCCCCCCATTGCCTCTCCTCTTTCTCTTATTTCCTCTCAAGCAACTTGAAAAGTAGACCGTGAGACCCAAGAATAATGGTCATTTCTGAAGATTATTCTGAGCACTATATTTAAGAAGAGAGGTGATTAAGTTTAGCTTTTGATTAATATTCAAAAAGATATTACTATTGCATACTCATAATGAGGGAGGGAAATTATTGGCAACATGCATAAGAACATAAGAGATTGCAGCGTGGCATAGAAGCGGCGCGGCATGATCACACAAGTTTTTCACGTTTGTGCGCATGCACAGTTCTGCGGAGCAGCACTGCTTTCAGTTTTGTGTTTGTGCGCATGCACTTACAGAAAACATCCAGTTTGCGACGGGACGTGGACGGGCGCCAGATGTTATGGGATACTAGCGCTCCCGCGATCAGACGCCCGCTTGTGCCATGCATTTTCTGGATACTAGTGCACTTTCCTTGGTACTTTTTAACTCCGCATCTTCGGCGGGACACCATAGGTTGGCCACGGGTGCGCTATGCTTCCCAGATGTTGCAGTGTGATCATGCCCCAAAAATCCGCCTGACATTCGTGCCTTTCACGCGGCAAATTCTTCGTGTGACCGGGGCCTATATTAACCAAATATCCCAATAGTAACTAAAGTTGGCAACTCCAGGTTGGGAAATTCCTGGAGATTTGGGGTAGAGCCTAGGGATGGTGGGATTTGGGGAGGGAACATGCTATAATGCTATAGAGGGTATAATGCTATAGAGGGTATAATGCTATAGAGTCCATTCTCCAAAGCAGCGATTTCATCCAGGTGAACTGACCGCTGCAGTCTGGAGATCAGTTGTTGTTCTGGGAGATCTCCAGGTCCCAAGTGAAGGTTGATAACTGCAGCTTTAGCCTAGACCTAGTAGAAAGATCTCCTGGCAGAGCGAGAGAAAAGATCTATTCTGCATTTAGCTACCCCTTTCTTCTGTCTGTCTGAGGACAGAGTAACAGTCTTAGCATTTCTGTCCCCTCCCCCCAGCATTTTGTTCAAAATAGTTACATTTTTTCCATTAGAGTAAGAGTTCTTGGGGACTCCTTTATACTACTGCAGGTCATGACAACTGCAAATTCTAACCTGATAGTAAATTTCATTGAAACCAGTGGCATTTACTGCTAATTATTTTTCTGGACTTGGCTTCTGATCATTGTGGCTCAGACTATCCTATAGGACAAAAGGAATGATAATATTTCTTAACACTTGTTGATATCCTCTTTAATGGGACTTCATGGCTATGGTCCGGGACACATTTTTGTTTGGCTGCTGGAAGAGACAGAGAAAGGAACAGACAAATGCTGAAGTACCTTGGGAGCACAGGATAACTTTCTCTGGAACCTCCTGTGGAGCAGCAGGTCTCCTGCATCTGTATCTGTGCATTTGTAAATAAAACAAGTGCTACAAAAACACCCTAAATTTCCAAGGGCCATACCCTTCAAATGTAACCAACCCAAATAAGTGCTAGCCCCTAGAACTTCACATTGCTCAGAGAAGTGGGAGTAGAAAAGAGTAAGAGTCCAGACTCCAGTAGCACCTTAAAGACTAACAAAATTTGTGGTAGGGTATAAGCTTTCATGAGTCACTGCTCACTTCTTCAAATAAGAGAAGTGGGGTGCATGTAAAATTGTTAAATGGGATTGGTGAATTAATCTGAATTACAATAGAAGATGATGTCCCTACCACTTTGACAGGATGACTTTCATCTGATTTGTCATGTACAGAGATCCTGAGATCCTTCCTCATCATCCCTTTCATTTTGCAGGAAGCATTTTCTTTTATCCCTCACTGTATACAGCAGAAACACCTGCCTGATTTCCAGAGAATACAAGAAAAATGTCTCTGTATCATGCAGGTATGAAACCTACTGTGTGGTGCGTGTGTGTGTCTGTAATCTCCCAGCTGTCTGCATGACAGAGAGTACTAGCAAAATGCTTTTCTCTGTGGATTGCAGGTATGCTGCCTATCCCCTGTTCTACAGCACAACCACTATCCCCTGTTCTACAGCACTGCCTGCATGCATTCTGGATAGTACAGTTAAAGCATTTCTTCTGTGCCTAGCTGACTCAGAACTACAGCAGAGAATTGAATAGCAGGCAAACAACACCCGCTACACTTGACATAAATTTAAGAAAATCATAGGACAATACAAAGACTGGTAAAATGAAAATGTTCTGCAGAGAAATACCTATCAGAATGATGCCCTTCAGTAGGAACATGTACTAACTATTCTGGTTGGAAGATGCCTCTGTAAGATTATATTTCCCCCCATTGCCTCTCCTCTTTCTCTTATTTCCTCTCAAGCAACTTGAAAAGTAGACCGTGAGACCCAAGAATAATGGTCATTTCTGAAGATTATTCTGAGCACTATATTTAAGAAGAGAGGTGATTAAGTTTAGCTTTTGATTAATATTCAAAAAGATATTACTATTGCATACCCTTAACGAGGGAGGGAAATTATTGGCAACATGCATAAGAACATAAGAGAAGCCAAGGTTGGATCAG
>NW_015168184.1:62107-62840 GCF_001447785.1 Gekko japonicus | reverse complement strand
AGTGAATCCAATTCTCTTACCCTCTCAGTTTTTCTAGTCTGTATACCCTCTCTGACATACAGAGCCACCCCACCTCCAACCCTTCCCCCCATCCTTCTGATATAATTTATAACCAGGAATCACCATATCCCACTGATTTTCCTCATCCCACCAAGTTTCTGAAATACCCACAATCAATGCTCCCTCTAAGCTGTGGAGTCTTGTGAACAAAAAATTCTACTTAGTGTTTATTACTAACTTGTTTATTAATAGCGATTTGGCTATTACATAATTTAGTTTGCTCTGGAGCCATCCTGCCTGAGCTAAGGCAAAAATGTGTGAGCCAGGGGCTAAAAAACTCTCAGCTGGCTCACACTAACTCATCTTAGAAAGAACACTGCCCACAATGTCTATTTTGCCCCCCAACACCAAGCATTTCAATTCCCTGATTTTACCTCGGACACTTCTATCATTTGTATATAAACACCTATAGTTTCCCATGCATGTTAAGCCCACAACCTTCCTTTTGCTGCCTTGAGATCTTGCCAGGCAGTCCATATCATTAACCACAGTCTCAGTGGAGAATTCTAATCCATTTCCTTGTAGAAAAGTAATAGCTACCCCTTCATCTCTTTGAGATGAGTCATTCCGAACCAGAGACTTTTCCTTTCCTGTCAGCTTTCCCTCAATATTCAGTTTAAAACTGCTCTGCCACCTTTTTGATTTTAAGTGCCAGCAGCCTGGTTCCTTCTCG